>NW_025533929.1:35000-212500 GCF_020615455.1 Coregonus clupeaformis | reverse complement strand
ACATTTCAATGTTTCCCCTTAAACCACTCGAGTGTTGCTTAGGGTCATTGTCCGGCTGGAAGGTGAACCTCCGTCCCAGTCTCAAATCTCTGGAAGACTGAAACCGGTTTCCCTCAAGAATTTCCCTGTATTTAGCGCCATCCATCATTCCTTCAATTCTGACAAGTTTCCCAGTCCCTGCTGATGAAAAACATCCCCACAGCATGATGCTGCCACCACCATGCTTCACTGTGGGGATGGTGTTCTCGGGGTGATGAGAGGTGTTGGGTTTGCGCCAGACATAGCGGTTTCCTTGATGGCCAAAAAGCTAAATTTTAGTCTCATCTGACCAGAGTACCTTCTTCCATATGTTTGGGGAGTCTCCCACATTCCTTTTGGCGAACACCAAATGTGTTTGCTTATTTTTTTCTTTAAGCAATGGCTTTTTTCTGGCCACTCTTCCGTAAAGCCCAGCTCTGTGGAGTGTACGGCTTAAAGTGGTCCTATGGACAGATACTCCAATCTCCGCTGTGGAGCTTTGCAGCTCCTTCAGGGTTATCTTTGGTCTCTTTGTTGCCTCTCTTTAATGCCCTCCTTGCCTGGTCCGTGAGTTTTGGTGGGCGGCCCTTTCTTGGCAGGTTTGTTGTGGTGCCATATTCTTTCCATTTTTTAATAATGGATTTAATGTTGCTCCGTGGGATGTTCCAAGTTTCGGATATTTTTTTATAACCCAACCCCGATCTGTACTTCTCCACAAATTTGTCCCTGACCTGTTTGGAGAGCTCCTTGGTCTTCATCGTGCCGCTTGCTTGGTGGTGCCCCTTGCTTAGTGGTGTTGCAGACTCTGGGGCCTTTCAGAAAAAGGTGTATATATACTGAGATCATGTGACAGATCATGTGACACTTAGATTGCACACAGGTGGACTTTATTTAACTAATTATGTGACTTCTGAAGGTAATTGGTTGCACCAGATCTTATTTAGGGGCTTCATAGCAAAGGGGGTGAATACATTTGCACGCACCACTTTTCCGTTATTAATTTTTTAGAATTTTTTCATTTCACTTCACCAATTTGGACTATTTTGTGTATGTCCATTACATGAAATCCAAATAAAAATCCATTTAAATTACAGGTTGTAATGCAACAAAATAGGAAAAACGCCAAGGGGGATGAATACCTTTGCAAGGCACAGGATAAATAGATAGATACTGGTTATATGTCCTTTGTCTATGTTTGAGTGTGTTTTTATGTATGCACAGAGCCACAACCAAAGTTTCCCCATGGGGATAATAAAGTAATTATCTTTATTGATATATTTGTATTCTTTAACATTCCATTTATACACTGGGTCCAATCAGATGGCAGCTTAGAGTTTCAAGTTTCAAAGTTGATTTGCGTGTGCGCAGGATACAACAGGTATAAAACAGTACAGTGAAATACTTACTTGAGAGCTCTTTCTCAACAATGCAGTGATAATAATAATAATAATAATATAGATAATAATATAAAATATAATAAAAAAACACATTAAGTACGATATAAGCTGAAGAAACAGGAGAATGCAAGTATATACAGGTCAGTATCTTATTCAATGTGCAGGGGTACTGGAGTGGTTGAGGTTTATACATAAAAAGTGACTGGTAGTAGGATATACATATAAACAGGGTTGAAAAGTGACTGGTAGTAGGAATATATAAATACTTATGGTATTCTAATGGCAATATATACATAAACAGGAGTAATAGTGACCAGTAGCAGGATAAATAGATAGATACTAATGATAATGGCAATCAATAATCAATGAACGGCAGCGTAATGGAAGTAATAAATCAAATTTTAGCAGCAGGGTAGGTGTGAGGGGGTGTGTGCGTGTGGGTGTAAGTGTGTGGGGTCAGTAATGAGTGTGAGTGAGGGTGTATGTTAGTGTGGGTATGTGAGAATGTGTGTGTGCTTGTGAGTAAAAGTGAAGGTGTGTGTGTGAGTGGGTAGAGACCTGTGGATGGGCATAGAGTCCGTGTGGATAGTCTGTGGGAGAGGGAGAGCAGTAGTTGTTAGCCGTTTAACAGAACAGTACTCCGCCCAGGAAATGGAACACTAGCTTCCTGTCTGAGTTATCCCAGTTCCCATTATATTTTTCCACACGTTCTTCCTGGCTGTCTCCAATCCCCGTTCCTGGGAGCTTTTCCTCAGAAACGTGATTGGATGATGAGCGTGTAATTGTCAGGGGCGAGGGTTATTTTTGTTAGGCAGGGGAGGATGGTGTGGGCTGAGGAGGTGCGTAATGGCTTCCGATTTCGGGGAGGAAATGAGATGTAAATGAGCTAATTATGTGTCCTTAACGAGGGCAAACAGCAGTGACATTCTAGCCCTGGTAACCGGCGTTAACCGGCATGGTATTTATAGCCCATAATAACCTGAAGTGGGACTGGCTTGAAACATTGTCGAGGGAATGGGAGACGTCTGAACAACGCCGCTTTTCTTTTGGTTGGGGTGTGTTTTAGAATAAACATGTTTGACTTGGATGCTCTGAAGAGAGCTGAATATTAGAATGAGGCGTATCGACACGGCGGAGCGGGAAGAATGCGTTGTTGGCCCAATGGGCATGTGTTGAGTGTGTTTAACCCCAATGATGAGAGTTTGACCCCACTCAAACCAGCTAGATGGCCGGGATGGAGACAGACTCAGAGAAGGAGTCAGAAGGGATAAATGTACAAATACACTCATAGATTTCACTCTTTGTTGGACTAGTTAGTCTTTAAAATAGTGTTTTTAATCAGTTATCATCACCCAAATGAAAATCAAGAGAGAGCCGGACACCGGATAGGGTTTCAGTGTTCTTTGGCTTGCTGGAGCATGTTCTTAACTCAAACTCTGTTTCTCTGTGAGATTGGACTTGGCGTGTAACGGTTCCCTTGTTTTAAAAACAGAAAAAGGTTTCAAATCAAAATGAATGAAATGAACTGGGACTTGCTACAAGGAGGGAGGGAGGCCAGTGGGATTGTGGGTAAATATTTTGCCCTGAGTATTGTGCCGTGCTCAGCAGAAGTGGTGTTTCTGATGGAGTAAGCACGAAGGGTTTTGGGAGTTCACCGCTCATTTCCAATTCTCTCTCTTTAATACAGTCATTTATTTCCTCTTAAGACAGAGTTTTTTCGTATGCTGGTATGGGCCAATAGGGTAATCTGACTATAGCTTTGGGGAAGAGTAGAGCCAGTAGAGAGTCCAGTAGGGAGATAGAGATAGTTTAATTTGAAGGAGGGCTCAGAATTGTGTAAGGACCCTACATTGCTACAATAATAATACCAAAAAGAATATCAATTGTTCATAACACTGCATTAAAATACATGAATTCAGCTTTTAAAAAGCCCTTATTTCTGTATGTGTGATAGTGGCATTGACGAGTAAGCAGAACTCACAAACTGGCACCATGGGGAGTCTGAGTTGTTACTCAGTGTTAGTCAGTGAAGTCAACCCAGTTAGAGAGAGTTCACCATGTTAGTGAACCATATCACAGTTAGCTGAGTCACGGTGGTGTTCGAGTGGAGTCAACCCAGTTAGAGAGAGTTCACCATGTTAGTGAACCATATCACAGTTAGCTGAGTCACGGTGGTGTTCGAGTGGAGTCAACCCAGTTAGAGAGAGTTCACCATGTTAGTGAACCATATCACAGTTAGCTGAGTCACGGTGGTGTTCGAGTGGAGTCAACCCAGTTAGAGAGAGTTCACCATGTTAGTGAACCATATCACAGTTAGCTGAGTCACGGTGGTGTTCGAGTGGAGTCAACCCAGTTAGAGAGAGTTCACCATGTTAGTGAACCATATCACAGTTAGCCAATATGGTGGTATTCGAGAGGGCAAAGCATCGTCACTGGCGTCACTCCCAGAATTCTTTACCTGGTGACTTCCGTAGCAAGGTGAAGTGCTGGCTAATGCCCCACACCCACCCCTTCTTTTGTTTCTCTCTCTCTTTCTCTCTCTCTCTATCTCTCTCTCTCTCTGACGGCGCTCAGCCGTTACATTCTCAGGGGAAGGGCAGACTGCTGGCGCCGCAGTGTTTGGGCTCTCCCTGCACACACCTGCACACGCACACGCACACACACCCACACACACCCGCACATGCACACACACACCCACACACACCCACACACACGCACACACACACACACACCCACACACACCCGCATATGCACACACACACACCCACACACACACACACACACACACACACACACACACACACACACACACAGGTAGCAACTCAGACACACACCCACTCACCTACAGTAAATTAAACGTATTGTTGTGTTGCCTCAGCTACGGAGGGAAAAATAATGTCTACCCTTTTGTACACGTCCACATGTGGGCCACCAGCAGTTACTCCTCCTTTCCCTCCCTTGTTTTCCCCTCATTTCCTTTGTACTCAGGGGGGTGAGGAGTTCACCGATTGAGCTAAAGTGGCACTGCTGTCACCAGTCCTACCACTCAGGTGGAGAGAACTGTACATGGTCACAGTCAGGTTCGACCACCTCTCACCCAATTAATTAGCTTAGTCTGTTGTGTGTAAAAAAAATAATGTGTAATTACACAAACTGCGAAACAGGTTTTACAGTATTATGATGTTTCAATTTTGTACCTACCTTGTAATTATGTTATTCTGTAATTACACTATATATACATAAGTATGTGGACACCCCATTAAATTCGTGGATTTGGCTATTTCAGCCACACCCGTTGCTGACAGGTGTATAAAATCGAGCACACAGCCTTGCAATCTCCATAGACAAACATTGGCAGTAAAATGGCCTTACTGAAGAGCACAGTGACTTTCAAAATGGCACCGTCATAGGATGCCACCTTTCCAACAAGTCAGTTTGTCACATTTCTGCCATGCTAGAGATGCCCTGGTCAACTGTAAGGGCTGTTATTGTAAAGTGGAAACATCTAGGAGCAACATGCTCACAGAATGGGACCGCCGAGTGCTGAAGCGCGTAGCGCATAAAGATCGTCTGTCCTCGGTTGCAACACTCACTACCGAGTTATAAACTGCCTCTGGAAGCAACATCAGCACAATAACTGTTCGTCCGAAGCTTCATGAAATGGGTTTCCATTGCCGAGCAGCTGCACACAAGCCTAAGATCACCATGCACAATGCCAAGTGTCGACTGGAGTGCTGTAAAGCTCACCGCTATTGGACTCTGGAGCAGTAGAAATGCGTTCTCTGGAGTGATGAATCACACTTCACCATCTGGCAGTCCGACGGACGTATCTGAGTTTGGCAGATGCCAGGAGAATGCTACCTACCCAAATACATAGTTCCAACTGTAAAGTTTGGTGGAGGAGGAATAATGGTCTGGGGCTGTTTTTCATGGTTCGGGCTAGGCCCCATAGTTCCAGTGAAGGGAAATCTTAACGTTACAGCATACAATGATATTCTAGATGATTTTGTGCTTCCAACTTTGTGGCAACAGTTTGAGGAAGGTCCTTTCCTGTTTCAGCATGACAATGGCCCCGTGCACAAAGCGAGGACCATACAGAAATGGTTTGTCGAGATCGGTGTGGAAGAACTTGACTGTCCTGCACAGAGCCCTGACCTTAACTCCATCGAACACCTTTGGGATGAATTGAAACGCCGACTGCGAGCCAGGCCTAATCGTCCAACATCAGTGCCCGACCTCTCTAATGCTCTTGTGGCTGAATGGAAGCAAGTTCCCGCAGCAATGTTCCAACATCTAGTGGAAAGCCTTCCCAGAAGAGTGGAGACCAACTCCATATTAATGGCCATGATTTTGGAATGAGATGTTCGACGAGCAGGTGTCCACATACTTTTGGTCATGTAGTATATGTTATTCTGCATTTTATTTTCAAATTGTTTTAGGGGCAGTACCAGCCAATAACCAATTTCATTTCCACGTCTGGATATTTGTTTTACCACAGCTCTCAAGTTTGTCCGTCCAGAGAGCGATAGAATGAGTGAGAAAAGAGAGAGGGAGGAGAGGAGAGAAATTCTTGACACTTCAAGTGACCTTCATGTGAATTTAAGTCCCCGTCAGTTGTACTGAGTGAGTGTGTTTTTCTGGTTTGTAAAGCTTATTTTACTTTTGACAATAAGTTTAAAGTACCATGTTTACAGAGGTAAAGTAGGATTATTTATCCAGGTCTAATTTGAAGCAGCAGGCTCTCCCTCTTCCTCCCCCTTTCTCTCTCTCCCTCTTCCTCCCCCTTTCTTTCTCTCCCTCTTCCTCCCCCTTTCTCTCTCTCCCTCTTCCTCCCCCTTTCTTTCTCTCCATCTTCCTCCCCCTTTCTCTCTCTCCCTCTTCCTCCCCCTTTCTCTCTCTCCCTCTTCCTCCCCCTTTCTCGCTGTTTCTCCATTCCCACTTTTTGTCCCTCTCTTTTTTTCCCTTTTTTTTGTTAATCTCTTTTTCTGTCTCTCTCTTTCTTCACCTCTCCCACTGTCTTTCCCTCTTTCTTATCTGACCCCCTCTCCCCTCTCTTTCTCCCTCCCTCCCTACCTGCTTTAATAGTAATCTATAGTAATCTTGATCAGAGGCAGACACCAGAATTAGATGGAAAATTAAACAAATAAACACTGGTGTTTTGGATAACATTCCCCTCTGATCGACCCCACCCCCTGACCTCTGAGACACTCTCACAGGGGTCATGACCTCACCGTGACCCCACGGGCGCTCGCAGTCACATGGACCTCCCAATGTTGGTTTGGCCTCCATGTCCCGACCAGAAAGAAAACATACAGCATCTAATACTATGCTACACATTATCGAAACACTACAACTACACTCTAAAAAGTATCCTTTAGGGGTTCTTCAAATTGAAACTGTGGGGGAACCCCTATAAGTTCTTAGAAGAACCCTTTAAAAGGGTTCTTCAAAGAACCCCTTTTAATGGATCCTCGAAGAACCTTTTGAATAACATTTTGGGCAAAAAATATACTACCCCCCCTCCCCTATTATTATTAATAATAATAATATGCATAACAATAACAACAATAACAACAATAACACAATATTTTAGTTCTCAGTGTTTATTATGATTTTAGTGGCAAAGCAGAATTAAAAATATAAATATGAGGTAAACTCGCAGCAGAGCCCCACCTCCAATGGGTATATCCTCTGGCGTGTTGATGTTAATGTGTTGATGTTCTCCGTATCCATAGCCAGAATGATTTTGCAGTGCATGGTGATCGAACAGGTTTCCTGTTATATTCATCAGAGGTGTAGGGAGGGTGAAGTCTGTGAATACAAAAAATAGTAATTATACAGATGATTAACAAAACATGCACACGACAGAATTCATATCTTGGTTTTTGTGGTGAATGTGAATTTTAAAAACTGTTTTGATAATGGTTTTCATACACATACCTTGTCCATAATGTAGAGGCCTATGGGATATTCATTGAAGAGGTAAGGGAGGAGGATGGTAAATGTGATCAGCATAACATACCAATTCCAATTGACATACCTTTGTATGCCTCCTCGTCTGTATACCTGCAGACACAGACACAAAAGTGAGCAGTTCAGTCATCTGCACCCAATACAGCTAGCCTTCAACATATTCTTATAACCTACATATTCCTCTTATCTCTTTGTTGATTGTTATCCATTGAATTGTGTCCATTTTCTGTTTTAGAAAGATTTGCACAAATATCAAAAGGTAGGTGGTATCATCATAAAACAATATCAATTTAGATCATACAAGGGACAAACCTTACCTTAAATTGAGGAGATATTTAAATTTTCAGTTATGTGCCTGCACCTGCTGGCCTTTCAAATCCAAATGTTTCAGTTGGGCAGTTAGGTTCCTGCAAGAACCCCCACCAACTAAGGAGGTTCCTCAATGAACCCCACCTCCTATGGGGTTCTTGGAATAACCTTTTGGGGGCCATTTTCAGTGCCAAGAACCCTAAGGTTCTTCGAAGAACTTTGAGGATCATAAAATAACCCTTGTTGAACCCCTAATTTTTTAGAGTGTACTACATGTGATTATAGGACTCAATGTGCGTGTGTGTTCATATCTATCTGTATGTGAGAAATGCTGTGTTACAGGATTGTACTCACGTGCAATCCCATTGGGCACGCGATGGTGGTGCAGAGAAAGTTCCAGATGGGACCTGATGATAAAAGTAGATACTACTGCTACTTGTTATGATGGGAAGTGCCATCATTGTGCTAAGTCATTGTATCATTTTGTGACACTAAGGAGAATTCTAAATCTGTGAGTCCCGCATTCTATTTCTCTAAATCCAACGTGTGTTCTAATTAACATATGTCCATATGTTATGATGTGTGTACTGTGCATGTTTGTGTGTATTGCTGTCTATAGGCCTACGTTCGAAGTCACCAACACCTGCTATATTCTCTGTTGCTGCGCTGTGTTGCTGTCGTTTTACAGTTTTCACACTCCCCTGTCCCCATCTATGTAAATCAGCCCTGTATGGAACAACCGGCAACCCAAGGACATTAGCAGGTAATGCCTTGATCAGCTCTAACCGCTACCCGTTAATGGCGGCTTCAGAGTCACTTATCCCCGCTAGAGAAAGAGGAGGTCGGACGCGATACGCCACCGCAACGCAGACGTGTTCTCCCCCTTATCTTGTTTATTTGATGGAGTTTTTCAAACGCAAACATTTTCTTTAGATGGCACTGTGGAACTCCGGGGAACGATAAGCATCGGATGCAGACTTAATTGCCTGAGATAGATGCTTGTTATTTCCATTAAACGGGCGTATAAGGCCGGCCGTGCTCCCTGGCTCTCTCTCCCTCTGCCAGACTCTCTCTCTATTTCTTTCTGTCGTTCCTTCTGTCTCTGTCTCTCTCTCTGTCACCCTTTTGATGTTGAGATGAAGGGGGAAAGCAGGTAACCACAGTTTAGTCCTGAACAGTTGAAAAATCTGGGAACAATTGAAATGCACTGAAATCGTTTGGAGCTCTTTTTTCCCTGATGTGCTTAGCTAATGATTTTCTTACAAGTTGTTTTATGTGTACGTGTGTGTCTTTGAGCCACTGTGTGAGTCTCCCACTGTGTTACGTGTCTGTCTTTATGTGTGTGTGTGTGTGTGTGTGTATGTGTGCGTGTGTGTGTGTGATTAAAAGTTTGTAATTTTGTGTTGTCCAATTATCTCTTTCCCTTTCTGTGTCTCTCTGAGCTGTGATTGGCTCCCAGCTGAATGTGACCCCTGTATTGACCTGGTGAACATTGTGTGTGTCTGTGTGTGTTCCCTGTGAATGTGTGTGTGTGTGTGTGTGTGTTGTGTTGCGGGGGCCGACATCTCTCTCTCTGCTCTGCGCTGCCTGGCCATTGCCTCTGTGGGATTTCTCCTTCTCTCCCCTGGCGATACCCCCTCCCACCCCCAGCCCAGCCCGGCCTGAACGGCATTCCTTCACGGGTTCACTGGCAAGGCTCAAGTGGCTCCCTCTTAACAGCCCCTAATCACTCCAAGCCTTAATCATAAGCCACTTTGAAGTAATAGTCAATTTGCTATGAGTCCACCGTTTAACAGAACAACTTTTACAGGCAGGGAGAGATGTATAGATAGCAGGGCCCTGTCGATGAACGGTTGTTTTTTTAAGCACTCTCATACAGTGGGGGAAAAAAGTATTTAGTCAGCCACCAATTGTGCAAGTTCTCCCACTTAAAAAGATGAGAGAGGCCTGTAATTTTCATCATAGGTACACGTCAACCATGACAGACAAAATGAGAATTTATTTTCAGAAAATCACATTGTAGGATTTTTTATGAATTTATTTGCAAATTATGGTGGAAAATAAGTATTTGGTCAACAACAAAAGTTTCTCAATACTTTGTTATATACCCTTTGTTGGCAATGACACAGGTCAAACGTTTTCTGTAAGTCTTCACAAGGTTTTCACACACTGTTGCTGGTATTTTGGCCCATTCCTCCATGCAGATCTCCTCTAGAGCAGTGATGTTTTGGGGCTGTCGCTGGGCAACACGGACATTCAACTCCCTCCAAAGATTTTCTATGGGGTTGAGATCTGGAGACTGGCTAGGCCACTCCAGGACCTTGAAATGCTTCTTACGAAGCCACTCCTTCGTTGCCCGGGCGGTGTGTTTGGGATCATTGTCATGCTGAAAGACCCAGCCACGTTTCATCTTCAATGCCCTTGCTGATGGAAGGAGGTTTTCACTCAAAATCTCACGATACATGGCCCCATTCATTCTTTCCTTTACACGGATCAGTCGTCCTGGTCCCTTTGCAGAAAAACAGCCCCAAAGCATGATGTTTCCACCCCCATGCTTCACAGTAGGTATGGTGTTCTTTGGATGCAACTCAACATTCTTTGTCCTCCAAACACGACGAGTTGAGTTCTTACCAAAAAGTTCTATTTTGGTTTCATCTGACCATATGACATTCTCCCAATCCTCTTCTGGATCATCCAAATGCACTCTAGCAAACTTCAGACGGGCCTGGACATGTACTGGCTTAAGCAGGGGGACACGTCTTGCACTGCAGGATTTGAGTCCCTGGCGGCGTAGTGTGTTACTGATGGTAGGCTTTGTTACTTTGGTCCCAGCTCTCTGCAGGTCATTCACTAGGTCCCCCCGTGTGGTTCTGGGATTTTTGCTCACCGTTCTTGTGATCATTTTGACCCCACGGGGTGAGATCTTGCGTGGAGCCCCAGATCGAGGGAGATTATCAGTGGTCTTGTATGTCTTCCATTTCCTAGTAATTGCTCCCACAGTTGATTTCTTCAAACCAAGCTGCTTACCTATTGCAGATTCAGTCTTCCCAGCCTGGTGCAGGTCTACAATTTTGTTTCTGGTGTCCTTTGACAGCTCTTTGGTCTTGGCCATAGTGAAGTTTGGAGTGTGACTGTTTGAGGTTGTGGACAGGTGTCTTTTATACTGATAACAAGTTCAAACAGGTGCCATTAATACAGGTAACGAGTGGAGGACAGAGGAGCCTCTTAAAGAAGAAGTTACAGGTCTGTGAGAGCCAGAAATCTTGCTTGTTTGTAGGTGACTAAATACTTATTTTCCACCATAATTTGCAAATAAATTCATAAAAAATCCTACAATGTGATTTTCTGGAATTTTTTTCCTCAATTTGTCTGTCATAGTTGACGTGTACCTATGATGAAAATTACAGGCCTCTCTCATCTTTTTAAGTGGGAGAACTTGCACAATTGGTGGCTGACTAAATACTTTTTTTCCCCACTGTATGCACAGATGCACACAAACACACACACACACACACACACACACAATTTTGTTAAATATTACTGTAATTTTTAATTTTAATAGAAAATGTGGTCTGTATGGCTCAGTTGGTAGAGCATGGTGCTTGCACCACCAGAGATGTGGGTTCGAATCCCGGTGCCACCCATATGTATGCACGCATGACTGTAAGTTCCTTTGGATAAAAGTGTCTGCTAAATTGCATATATTTTAATGAATAGGCAGTTATAATTATGTGAGAAAGTTAATGTTTTCTCCCCTCAGGTTATTTGCGCACCCCCAGAAAAAGAGTGTGTGTGTGTGTATGTGTGTGTGTGTGAGGATGTGTGTGTGTGTGTGTGGATGTGTGTGTTTCAGTATATTGGGGTAACACTGGTTGTTATGATAGATCTGCTGCTGAGTGAACGGAGAGCAGGTGATGTAGATAAGACATGGAAAAGCCTCTCTTTGAAAAATGTGTGTGTGTGTGCGCGTGTAATTGTGTTCATGTGGCGTTTCTATAACGCCCAGGGATGATGACAGGGCGACAGGAAGCATGCGGCGTTCGAACCCGTCACCTCATCACCTCACCTGCACAGACTGAATCCACATCAGATTACTCACAGTGTTACACTATGAGTGTGTGTGGGGGTGTTTCTACTGTCTACCTGTGTTGATGTGTATGTGTGCATACGTGTGTATACTGTATGTGTGTGTAACTGTCCATGAATCAGGTATAAAAAACTTGGGCCCTCCGTTGGCCAATGTTTATTGTTTACGGTTCTCCTGGTGGCGCCAGGCCCTGAAAAAACAGAAGCTGAAAAACACTTTGTTTTGGGGGAAGGCTGGGTCCTGCTGCGGTTCTGTAATCACCAGCGCTATCAGGGCCCCTCATCTCGTTAGAGAGAGGGAGAGATGGAGGGAGGGAAGAAATAAAAGGTATGTTATTCCACACTGAGTGCACAGGGAAGGAGGCAGCGAGAGGGAGAGTGAGAGGGTGCATGCTGCTCACACAGGAGATGTGGGTGCTTGGCTGTGTGTCTGTATATCTGCCTCGCTACACCCTCCATGTAACCCCTCCTCTCTCCCCATCTCTCCCCCATGTCCCCCAGCTTCGGGGGAGGGGGCCCACAAATAAGGGATATAGATGCACTGCTTTAACCACAGAGACAGAAGCTACATTCCACACTACAGCGTCTAATACAGATATACCTACTACTACTACTACTAATATGCCATTTAGCAGACACTTTTATCCAAAGCGACTTACAGTCATGCGTGCATAAATTCTTTGTATATGGGTGGTCCCGGGGATCAAACCCACTACCCTGGCGTTACAAGCACTGTGCTCTACCAGCTGAGCTACAGAGGACCACTACTACTACTACTAGTACTACTGCTACTACTACTACAGCTACTACTACTACTACTACTACTACTACTACTACTACTACTACTACTACTACTACTACTACTGCTACTACTACTACTCCTGCTACTACTACTACTACTACTGCTGCTACTGCTGCTACTACTACTACTACTACTACTACTACTGCTGCTGCTGCTGCTGCTGCTGCTACTACTACTACTACTACTACTACTACTACTACTACTACTACTACTACTACTACTACTACTACTACTACTACTACTACTACTACTACTACTACTACTACTACAGCTACTACTACTACACTATCATCAGTAACATGTCATTCAGAATAACCCCACACATCACGTCTTCCACTCGCCTCGTTTAACAAAGTCCTTTGTGGTGCAGAGACGTGTGGAGGGCGTCTGGAGGAGCGACTGAGCTGTCTTTTTACAGAGCCATTAGTGAGAACGGTGTATAATTCACTCTTTATTCATCTATCTGCATTAGGACCTAATGAATCATGACCACTAGGTATTGTTCCACACTTCTCTATCCTAACGTTGCTCACCATCACACACACTCAGGTGTAGAACATCATTATGGCAGCGTTCCAATTGATGAGGAGTATTGTACTAGCAAATAGATGTAGCCTTCATCGAGACATTACTACACGAAGAAAGGGAAGAAAGAAAAGACTGAATCATCAACAACTTTATTCCAATCAGCATATCTTCAGTTGAATGCATAAAAGAATCGTATCAAAAAGAGAATGGAGGCTCAAATCGTCTCATATTGCGTTTTTTTCTCCCCCATCATGAAAAGTTACCGATTAGCATGAAAGCCGTAAATTGATTTTTTTTTTTATTTAAGTAATAATTGATTTGACATTTCGGAGCACTTCAAAGGCAGTTTGGCCCCAGGGCTCCAGAGTAAATCACTGTATAAAGCAGTGGCTTTACCTTTAGCTGGGAGACTAGTGTACCCTCCACTTTCTTCTCCACCCATCTCTCTCTCCAACTATATCCCCCTCTTTCACTTTCTGTCTTTACTGTATACCCTCTGAAATGTAAGGCGAGGTTTATCTAAGTTAGTGTGAACTCTGTTGTGTGTGTGTATGTGTACGTACATGCATGTGTGACAATGTGTGTGTGTGTGTGTGTGTACGTGTGAGTGTGACGATGTGTGTGTGTCTGTGTGTGTGTCTGCATGCCTACCTCACTGGTTCAGGCTCACTGTTATAATGTAAAACTACAAAGAGCCCTGTCTGATTATCAGTAAATGCGGCTACACACAGTTAGCCTGACTCCATTATTACTCTTTTCACTTCCTTGTTTTGTTTATTTATTTTTCCTCAGGAAATGCCTTCTTGTCTGTCTGACTCTGTTGTCTGTTTCATGCTTTACTGGGTGGTTGGTTGGGTGACGGAGGGGAGGAGGGAGTTTTAATGTGTAAATACTCAGTTCAACAAAGTCAAATCACTATCGCCTCATGGTGTTATGGGGGGAGAGGAGAGTTGGTCTCATAAGCCCCCGCCACATGTCCCAACTGCTTGGCTGCCTCATTGTTGCTCATCACTCAAACTACTGTCTATAAAGTTATTTCAGAGTGAAAGAGCTTTGTGTAGCTAGCAGTGTTAATAAATCTATGTCACCTGCTCTTTTAGTCTACACTCATTTTCACCTTTACAAAGTAGTTCATATATGTATTTGTTAGCTTGTAAATATGTTGTAATTTTTTTTGCTAAGTTATTCATAGCATTGCTGAATGCGCCTGTCACCCGTAATGAGGGGCTTTATAATTGTTAAGTAATTATAACTGTCATCATCATAATCTATGATGAAAAGGTCAGTAAAATGGTCTCTCTCTCTCTCTCTCTCTCTCTCTCTCTCTCTCTCTCTCTCTCTCTCTCTCTCTCTCTCTCTCTCTCTCTCTCTCTCTCTGCTCCACCACTAACTCTCTTTCTACTCTCCTCTCTTTCTTTCTTTTCTCTTTCCTCTCTCACTCCTGTTTCTCCCCCTGCCATCCTCTCTCTGCCTCTCTCCTTCCCTCCATCTCTCCATCTCTCTGTCTCCCAGTACCCAGGGCTGATTATGAGAGCTCAGGCAAGCAGGGGGGGCTGAGGGGGAGGAAGGGGCAGGCAGGGGGAGGAAAGCAAACCTTATCTCAGGCAATTAATCAGAGACAGTCATATTGCGGGACAATTATTCAAAGCTCAGTCCTGCATAACTCGCAGCCCAAGGTTCCACAGTTCTCCTGCTCTTTCCATCCCCCCGGACTGGAAGGTCAGGCAAGTGAGAGGAAGGTGGAGCTGAGAGGGAAAGGGCCTGCTGTGTCTGTGTGTGTGTGTGTGTGTGTGTGTGTGTGTGTGTGTGTTTGTGTGAGTGTGTTTGAGTAGAATAAAGCCAATAAGGTCAAAGTCATTCAAAGTCTTTTCCTGAGGGTTTTGTCTTTGAAGACGTCTATTCCTGTCATGTTTACATGTTGTTCTGGTTTCTGCCCGTTGGTGAAATAACATGGGCTTGGATGTGTATGTGTGTGTGTATGTGTGTTTAATGGCTCTGTGCTCTGTTCTTGGTGCCCAGGGCCAACAACATTATCCACATTCCTCAGTGGCAGCAGGGTGGCTCGCCTGGCACCAGCCAAACAGGAAGAGGAAATAGCTACACTACACAACTACACATCTCCCAGAGAGACCTATAGTGCCTTCAGAAAGTATTCACACTACTTTCTTTTTTCCACGATTTGTTGTGTTACAGTCTGGATAAAAAATTGATTACATTTAGATGTTGTGTCACTGGCCTACACACAACACCCCAAAATGTCAAAGTGGAATTTTGTTTTGAGAAATGTTTACAAATTAACTAAACAGGAAAAGCTGAAATGTCTTGAGACAATAAGTATTCAACCCCTTTGTTATGGCAAGCCTAAATAAGTTCAGGAGTAAAACTTGGCTTAACAAGTCACATAATAAGTTGCATGGACTCTTCTGTGTGCAATAATAGTGTTTAACGTGATTTTTGAATGACTACCTCATCTCTGTACCCCACAGAAACCATTATCTGTAAGGTCCCTTAGTCGAGCAGTGAATTTCAAACACAGATTCAACCACAAAGACCAGGGAGGTTTTCCAATGCCTCGCAAAGAAGGGCACCTATTGGTAGATGGGTAAAAATAAAAAAGCAGACATTGAATATCCCTTTGAGCATGGTGAAGTTATTAATTACACTTTGGATGGTGTATCAATACACCCAGTCACTACAAAGATACAGGCGTCTTCCTAACTCAGTTGCAGGAGAGGAAGCAAACCGCTCAGGGATTTCATCATGAGGCCAATGGTGACTTTAAAACAGTTACAGAGTTGAATGGCTGTGATAGGAGAAAACTGAGAATGGATCAACAATATTGTAGTTACTCCACAATACTAACCTAGAGTGACAGAGTGAAAAGAAGGAAGTTTGTACAGCATAAAAATATTCCAAAACATGCATCCTGTTTGCAATAAGGCACTAAAGTAAAACTGCAAAAAATTGGCTAATAAATTAACTTTATGCTCTGAATAGCATTATGTTTGTGGCAAATCCAACACAACACATCTCTGAGTATCACTCTTCATATTTGCAAACATGGTGGTGGCTGCATCATGTTATGGGTCTGATTGTCATACGGCAAGGACTAGGGAGTTTTTTAGGATTAAAATAAACGGAATAGAGTTAAGCACAGGCAAAATCCTAGTGGAAAACCTGGTTCAGTCTGCTTTCCAACAGACACTGGGAGACAAATTCACCTTTCAGCAGGAAAATCTGCAGATTCAGTCTTCCCAGCCTGGTGCAGGTCTACAATTTTGTTTCTGGTGTCCTTTGACAGCTATTTGGTCTTGGCCATAGTGGAGTTTGGAGTGTGACTGTTTGAGGTTGTGGACAGGTGTCTTTTATACTGATAACAAGTTCAAGCAGGTGCCATTAATACAGGTAACGAGTGGAGGACAGAGGAGCCTCTTAAAGAAGAAGTTACAGGTCTGTGAGAGCCAGAAATCTTGCTTGTTTGTAGGTGACCAAATACTTATTTTCCACCATAATTTGCAAATAAATTCATAAAAAATCCTACAAAGTGATTTTCTGGAGAAAAAAATATAATTTTGTCTGTCATAGTTGACGTGTACCTATGATGAAAATTACAGGCCTCTCTCATCTTTTTAAGTGGGAGAACTTGCACAATTGGTGGCTGACTAAATACTTTTTTCCCCCACTGTATGTGTGTGTATGTGTGTGTGCGTGTACGTGTGCGTGTGTGTGCATTCGTTTGTGCGTGCGTACGTCCATGCTTCTCGCATGTTTAAAAACGTAAAATAAAAATTCATACAGTTCAGAATTAATTACCCAATAATTTTATATTTTCATCAGGTTATATTTCATAACATTAACATTTATGTCTGACCTTTTGAACTTTTCTATGATTAGAGGATGTTGTTGTTTGAGAAAAGTAATCACACTGTGTTGATAACGCTTTGTGTTCCATCGCCTCTCTTCCTCTCCTATATGTCCCTGCTTCCCTTCCCTGATACACAAATGTCACCTACACCGTATGGATAAAAGAGAGAGGGAGAGATGGAAGGAGGGAGAGGGGAGAGTGGAAAGATAGAGTGAGTGAGTAAAGAGAGAGAGAGAAGAGAGTCATAAAATGCAAAAGAAGCCTGCGTCCCCTTTAACAATGAAATGTCAGGACATAAAATATTGTGGATGACAAATCCATATTCTTCCTTAAATAAAACTCTTATTGCGGTGGAGGGGTAATCATGGCGGAACAAAGAACAGGTGATTAACGATAGCAATTTATTGTGTCTGGTGGCCCGAGAGGCAGGGAGGCAGAGGAGAAGAGACACCATGGTTATCATAATTCATATCATAAATAACAGGCCAGAGCCAATCACAACACAGCCACGATGTCATCCAGAATAACCTTTGATAACAATTACCATAGAAGGCAGTCCGAACCCTGAAGTCACAATGTTATCTTATCCTTATTCTGTGCTTGTAGAATACAACAGTATTACCATATAGATTAGGCTATTTATAATAGTGTGTGTCACTCTGGGTGTGTCCCCTGCTTTAAAGCAACTATCTCACTGGGAGTATGTGTGTGTGTGTCGGTGTGTATAGCATGGTGGGGACGTGCCGTGGTGTGTGTGCGCGCCATGCATGTGCGTGTGCGTGTGCGTGTGCATGTGCGTGTGTGTGTGTGTGTGTGTGTGCCACAGTGGGTGGGGTAGGTGGACCTGTCTATGGGAGGAGATTATGGGCAGGTCTTTATGTGTGGCTCAATTGCCCTCTCTCAGTATCACACCGCTGCACATTGGCAGGGGGAGCGGCCCTAACAATGGGAGGGGGGAGTGGGGGTGAGGAGGGGCATGGTGAGGGGGTAAAGGAGAAGCTGGAGAAGATATTAGAGAGGAAACTTTGATAACTGTTGTAGATTACTCCCCTAGCTGAAATGTATAGGCCTATCTTGTCCAAGGTGTTCTTCTTCTTGTTTTATCTCCTGATAGAAATGTTCCGATCCCGGGTAGTGATACCTAGCTGCCTCCCCTCTCCTCCTTCCCCCCTAGGCTGCTCCTGCTGAGCTGACAAAACAACACAGTGTGTCTTTATCAATACTTCATTTTGTGTGTGTCTCTGTGCGTGTGTGTACATGTTTCTACATACTGTATAAATATAAGGCCCTCTTGTTAGGCCCAACACCAAGTTCTCCAAGATTGGTAGGTCTCACCTGACTCTCCCATACACCCCCCTAAGGCCTACCACAGACAGGAAGTAGCAGAAGGGGGAAATGAAAGTAGTGTAGAGAAGAGAGAAAGAAAGGATGGAGGAGCATAGGCAGATGGGGCAAATAGAGAGACATGGGGAGAGGAATAGATTTAAGGTGCAAGGGATGCAGCAAGGGGAAGTCCTTCAAGGAAAGTCAGCCACAAGAAAGTAGTTAGAAGTCGGACGGACTCAGACTCTGAATGTGAGGCTTAGGAACAGAGAGAACAGGAGAGAGGAGGACAAGCACAAGGACAAGAAGAGAGATAAAGAGAGGAGAGGAGAGCAGGTGGGATGAAGAGAGGAGAGGAGGGAAGAGACAAGGGCAGGGACAGGGTGAAGGAGGAGGAAATTGGACTCTCTGGGAGGAAAGGAAGTCTGTGTGCACCCTTAAATACTGCCCCGCTGACCCCCATCCTACCCGATAAATAGTTCCAGCACAAGGGCTCAAAGGAAAGTGGAACAAGACAGATGAGACGTGTCTACAAGATAAAGAAGAAGTAAACAGTAGAGGATCAGAGGAAAAGAGAGGGAGAATAAGAAAGAGAGGAAAGGGGAATAGAGGATGCTTTCACTTTTCTCCTATTTCCACTTCACCACTCACATACCAGCTTAGTGTCTACAGCAGATTCCCTCGTGTGTGTTTTTACGCTGAACATAACATTCCTTTTTTTTATCTCTCCTGTCGCTCAATCTCCTCGCTCAGTCAGACAACAGAATGCAGTTATAATGTACGAGCAGTGTGTGAGTTCATGTTGGGATTGCTTTACACTCCTAAGTTGAGAATTCCTTTTATCCTCCTCTTTTCCGCTCTCCTTTTTTCTTCTTCGTTCACTATTTCTCATCTTCTCTTCGAGATGGGATTCAGGAAGTGATTTTCCTCTCTTCCACCTAAATCTCTTGATCACTTGAATTTTTTGCTAGGCTGCTTCACCGGTGTCCCGGAGAAGAAAAAGAGAGAGGGGGAGCGAAAAAGGGCAAGAGAGTGAGAGGAGTGCTAGAGAGGGAAAGAGAACTGTAGACTAGTATAGAGTTAAGGCTTTATCAGTGAGGGCCCTGAGGTATGTGGGGACGGAGCTGAAGCCAGAGAGATTAGGGTGGAAATGCAGCACATGGCAGTAAGGGGCTTAAGCCACAGCTTGTATTAGTTCAGGTGAAAAGAGTATTGCTTTTACATAAAACTGGACAAATCCACCCACAATGCATTTCCAGTCGGGCCACAATGGGGGCTACTATCTGAGGACTTCACCTCCGCTCCCCAGGGTTCACCAAAGCCCCCTCTATCTAAATAGGAGAGGAGAAAGGGATGGAGGAATGGTGGGAGGAGAGTATGAGAGTCAGTGATGGGTATGAGAGAGGGAGAGATGGTGACCTCATCTGAGGGGCCTGGGTCAGTTGTACACAGAGGAGAAAGAGGAGGATGAGGGAAAGAGGAATGAATTTGAGAAAGGTGTGAGGAAGAGTGAGAGATAGAAGGAGAGGGGGAATGGAGGGGAACGATAAAAGGGAAGAAAGGTGAGGAGAAAGAGGAGTGATCAAAAGGAGGAGGAGGAGGACAATAGTTGATGGAGAGAAATGCAGAGGAAGAGATGGTGAGGGAGAGAGAGGATGATATGGGGCAATATATCCTGATAGAGTATAACAAGCTACATTTGTCTCTTAGCATTCTTTGACTTTGACTTTTATCTCAATCTCCCTCTCCCTGTGGTGCATTAAGGAGTCAAGTCCTGGTAGTTTTCATCTTTAGAATACAGTCTGGGGAGCTTGGCCTACAGGATTCTTTATCGTCTACCTGTCGTGTGCAGTAAGCCAAGGTGACAATGGAGCCTAACATTCCATTACACTCCTTCAGTATTCACGGCATCCTTCCAGACATCCAAATCTCCTCTGAAACCCCTCCTATCCTCCCCATTATGACAGAACAATACCGTTAAAAAAAGCCAAGTTGGTCAAATGGAGGCCAGATCTGCGACTAGCGCTTAACATCAATTTGTGACACGATTAATCAATTTGAGGGCTTCTCTTTCTCTATCTCTCTGTGTCTAGTTCCCTTGTTCACGTCGTCTCTTTTAAATAAAGAGTGGGGCTGTTTGAATGAGTGGGGCTCATCGCGATACGGTGCAGGTTAAGTAGGATGCGTGTGTTTTAGGATGATGCCCCGTCTGCTTCCCTCGTCCTGAAACACTTAGCAGGGTGATTAGCATAAGCTGATAGCGCTATCGGGGAGCGAGCCATTGTGGTGACCCCTCACCCCCCCCTACCTCCCTCACCCCCATACCTCCCCCTTCTGAGTAGGTCTTATCTGGGACGTACAGGGCCTCTGTACCCTCCTGGGGAGGCGAGGTGCAGGGGGAGATAGAGGAGGGGTGGGAGAGGGGGGTAGAGATGGGGAGGATGAAGCAGTGAAGTATCCTCTGATGTTGAATCCGAGAGGCCAATCTCAGAGGCCACGCTTTCTTTCTTTCTTTCTTTCTTTCTTTCTTTCTTTCTTTCTTTCTTTCTTTCTTTCTTTCTTTCTTTCTTTCTTTCTTTCTTTCTTTCTTTCTTTCTCTCTCTCTCTCTCTCTCTCTCTCTCTCTTTCTCTCTCTCTCCCTCTCTCTCATACTGTAAAGACCTACCTCACACACACCTAAAATATATACCAGGAAATGTACTCAATTTGACTAAATTTAGTTTAGCATATAGCTAACTTTTTGGTCAAGTATGATGAAAAACTCAAAACAATACACGCAAGCACAAACAAACACATTTCGTGAAGCTTAGCAACTTCCATGGACATTAAACCCTCTGAAATAGCTTATCAACACTGAACTATTCATACCAGCTTGCTATTATGATGCAAATGATAACATTGGTGCCTGGCTGCCTCTTTTCCCGATCCTATGGTTCACTCTGAACTATGCAGCACACATATTTTTCACACATACACACATATCATTCGCACTCATAACACAGACACATTATTACATTCACACAGCTCCATTGCTTATCCCTTTTGTTTGAGGTGATTGGATCTGTAGCGATCACGTTTACTCACAGAGCTATCACTTCTAGAAACCTCCGTCACGGGTAGAGGAGAGTAACGTTCACCTCTTTTTTGTGTTTCTCTTTTTGAGACAGGCACGCATGCTGGTCTTTCTGTATACTGTATATGCTAATACGCTGGCTAACACGGTTTCACACGGTTTGTTTCTCAAAATGATGCAACTTGCCAGACATCCCTTTTTCTGCTGATGTTCACATTTTAATTTTTTGGCCGGGCATTTTGGAGAGGGAGGGAGGGGGTATGAGGAAGAGAAAGAGAAAGAGAGAGCGAGGGAAAGGGGGGTGAAGGAGGAGTGTACAAATCCACAAAGGTTTTGTAATAAATGCATCGGCGACAATAAAAACAAAAACATTAAAGGGAGAAAGACGTGTTTCTGTGTTAAACAATTAGTGCTGCAGCATTTGAGCCGATCACTGGGAAACAAAGGCTCTGCAGTAGCAGGGGTTTACCCCAGACACAAAGACACAAAGACACAAAGACAGACGCTACAGTACTACAATACTACAGCTTTATACTACAGCCCAGCCCGGCTCTACAACAGACCAGATACAGTACTACAATACTACAGCTTTATACTACAGCCCAGCCCATCTCTACTACAGACCAGAGACAGTACTACAATACTACAGCTTTATACTACAGCCCTGCCCGGCTATACTACAGACCAGATACAGTACTACAATACTACAGCTTTATACTACAGCCCAGCAAATCTCTACTACAGACCAGATACAGTACTAAATACTACAGCTTTATACTACAGCCCAGCCCATCTCTACTACAGACCAGAGACAGTACTACAATATTACAACTTTATACTACAGCCCTGCCCATCTCTACTACAGACCAGATACAGTACTACAATACTACAGCTTTATACTTCCAACCTGCCCGGCTCTACTACAGACCAGATACAGTACTACAATACTACATCTTTATACTACAGCCCAGCTATACTATAGACCAGATACAGTACTACAATACTACAGCTTTATACTACAGCCCTGCCCATCTGTACTACAGACCAGATACAGTACTACAATATTACAACTTTATACTACAGCCCTGCCCGGCTCTACTACAGACCAGATACAGTACTACAATACTACAGCTTTATACTACAGCCCTGCCCATCTCTACTACAGACCAGATACAGTACTACAATATTACAACTTTATACTACAGCCCTGCCCGGCTCTACTACAGACCAGATACAGTACTACAATACTACAGCTTTATACTACAGCCCTGCCCGGCTCTACTACAGACCAGATACAATACTACATTACTACAGCTTTATACTACAGCCCAGCCCATCTCTACTACAGACCAGATACAGTACTACAATACTACAGCTTTATACTACAGCCCTGCCCGGCTCTACTACAGACCAGAGACAGTACTACAATACTACATCTTTATACTTCCAACCTGCCCCGCTCTACTACAGACCAGATACAGTACTACAATACTACAGCTTTATACTACAGCCCTGCCCGGCTCTACTACAGACCAGATACAGTAATACAATACTACAGCTTTATACTACAGCTCAGCCCATCTCTACTACAGACCAGATACGGTACTACAATACTACAGCTTTATACTACAGCCCAGCCCATCTCTACTACAGACCTGATACAGTACTACAATACTACAGCTATATACTACAGACCTGCCCGGCTCTACTACAGACCAGATACAGTACTACAATAATACAGCTTTATACTACAGCCCAGCCCATCTCTACTACTGACCAGATACAGTACTACAATACTACAGTTTAATACTTCCAACCTGCCCGGCTCTACTACAGACCAGATACAGTACTACAATACTACAGCTTTATACTACAGCCCTGCCCGGCTCTACTACAGACCAGATACAGTACTACAATACTACAGCTTTATACTACAGTCCTGCCCGGCTCTACTACAGACCAGATACAGTACTACAATACTACAGCTTTATACTACAGCCCAGCCCATCTCTACTACAGACCTGATACAGTACTACAATACTACAGCTATATACTACAGCCCTGCCCGGCTCTACTACAGACCAGATACAGTACTACAATACTACAGCTTAGGTGGGGCAGTGCAAATAGTCCGGGTAGCCATTATTAACTGTTCAGGAGTCTTATGGCTTGGGGGTAGAAGCTGTTGAGAAGTCTTTTGGACCTAGACTTGGCACTCCGGTACCGCTTGCCTTGCGGTAGCAGAGAGAACAGTCTATGACTAGGGTGGCTGGAGTCTTTGACAATTTTGGAGTAGAAATGGAGTAGTGTAGGTGTATGTGTACACTGTAAAAAAAAAAATTATCCTGTTGTTTTTACGGTATCTTACTGGTAGCCAGTTAAATTACTGTAAAAAAAAAGTTACAGTATGTTACCGTAAATTCCAAATAAACTTTGGTTTAACAGAACATTGCTGTAAACCTTTTGGGGAATTTACGGTAACATACTGTACTCTTTTTTTTTTTACAGTAATTTACAGGTAACTGTCTGCCAGTAAGATAACATAAAAACAACAAGATATATATATATTTTTTACAGCGTTTAGTATATGCAGAGCCATATTGAGATATATGTATGTCTGTCTTTCACATAGTGGCCAAGACAACCTGAGTGTGACACACACACACTCTCTGGGCTACCTGGTGTGTATCAGGGTGCTACGGCAACCCCACCGCCCTGTGTGGTCAGACTCTGGGGTACCGCGCTTCACTTTGAGCTCCTGTTCACAGTGTGTGTGTTTGTGTCTGTGTGTGTGTGCATGCGTGATTAATTGAGTGAGTGAGTGCGCGAGTGCGTTCGTGTGTGTGTGTGTGTGTGTGTGTATGTATGTCAGGGGACCCGCTTCGGTGGCCCCTTGTCTGTAGACTCCTGTCAATGGTTCCAGTGTTTAATGTGTATGCGTTTATGTGTGTGTGTGTGTGTGTGTGTGTGTGTGTGTGTGTGTGTGTGTGACTCCAGCACTTAACCTCTTGACCGGCGGCAGCCTGGGCACCACGGTAGCGCCACTGAGCCTCTCACCCCCCGCCACACAGCAGTGGTGTGTGTTACCCCCTCTGGAGAGGGCAAGGAGCCACACACACACACACACACACACACACACACACACACACACACACACACACACACACACACAAACAGAAACACACACTCAACCTTGGACTTTCTTTAGCTCCATGTTTAGTCTCCCTGGTCTTTTGTTCCTCCCTGATCAGTCCACCTGCATATGAGGGAGGAAGTCTCCTTGTTTCGTTCTCTTTAATGTCAGGAAGTGTTTGATTCTCTCAGTGCTATATCCTGCTTAAGAAGGCCCCTCTAAACCACTAATCGACACAACACCACATCTCTCTTCCTCTGTCTTTTCTTCTGTCCATCACTGCCTCCCTCTCTCTCCTCTCTCCTATTCACAGTATCTTATCTTCATTCACCTTGCTCAGACACCTGTTGCATGCGCTCATGCGGAACATAATCACCTGTGCCATTGAGTTACAGTGTGTGTGTGAATTATGCATGTGTGTGTATGTGTGTGTAAGTGCACAGTGTGTGTGCTGGTGCAGGGGGTTCAGACTGGGGTTCAGATGAGTACAGTACAAGATATTCAATGCTCAATGATGAATTGATTAGAGAAAGAGGGGGTGTGTTAACAGTAGAGAGTGTAGTAGATCATAGTAGTCGATGATCGGGGGAGAGGAGCTATTATTGAGACAGAGACAGAAGGTTGTAGGAAAGAAGAGAAAGAGAAGAGGTGTAGGAGGAGAGGGAGAGGGAGAGGGAGAGGGAGAGGGAGAGGGAGAGGGAGAGGGAGAGGGAGAGGGAGAGGGAGAGGGAGAGGGAGAGGGAGAGTGTCATGGCCCTGTCATGGTAAGTATGAGTCTACTGACCCCAGTGAGTCTAGCCTTTCCCTTTTTCACACTTCAGAACAACTCCTCTATTGATCCCCTCCACCACCTCCACTGGCCCAGACTGCCCTGCCCTGCCACCCAGCCTGACCTCTAACCTCTGGTCCCACAGGGTCACTTGGTCGCTTCCTGAACAGGCCGACCCCCCAGCCCTCCACGCTGGACGGACTCTTATCTGGGAGCGCCGGTTGGAAAGCTGACAGGACAGGAGGGCGGGGGAAAGGAGGGGGAGGAAGAGGGGGAGAAGGGAGGGAGGGGGAAAGGCAGTCTGGCAGGACGACGTCTCTTAGATAAGACATAAAAAATGAGCCGACCAGTCATCTGAGCCGACCCGTCACCGAGGGGTCACCGGGGGTCAGCGCCACGGCAACGGCAGCTGTCCGCCACATCTCCGGGACAGGGGCTCCGACTGTACCTGACCTGTCAATCACACGTGGTTACTCGGCAACCACACAGGGGATGCTGCACATACAAGAACATACGTAAGTTTTGACCGCCACAATCATAGGATGTCATGACACCGTTTGTTACATCCACTGCAATTGTAGAAAAATGTATATTTCACAAATTGCTAATGATAAAGTACCAAATGTATTTTAGCCGATGTCAATTTGATCTCATACATTTAGGTTTGTAAGGCATTGTGTCATGGTGGTGTCATAACAAGTTTGGATGATGTAGCACTAAGCCTGAGGGTTTGGTCTTGTAGGTGATCTATAGCTGTATCCAAATCTGGAGCAAACGGTCACGGCCGCGCCCAGGGGACCCCTCGCACCACCAGCCCTTCCATCAGCCCTCACAATACACGGTGAGAGGCTATCCAGACGTGCTCTAAAACACACACCTGTCACATCCCCCGCCCACACACAAACACTTATATCTGTCACCTCTGTCACCTCTGTCACCTGTATCACCTGTACCCACACATATGTCACGTCACAATCCTGCTTGTACTCGTCTTATAGTCCTGTATGTTTGTCATATTACGGGTGCTTGTATGTGTTCTTTGTGCCTTTGATAGGTTGCTATTTTAGATCTTTGATAGGTTCCTATTTTAGGTATTTGATAGGTTGCTATTTTAGATCTTTGATAGGTTGCTATTTTAGATCTTTGATAGGTTGCTATTTTAGATCTTTGATAGGTTGCTATTTTAGATCTTTAAAAGGTTCCTATTTTGAATCTTTGATAGGTTGCTAGTTTAGATCTTTGATAGGTTCCTATTTTATATCTTTGATAGGTTCCTTTTTTATATATTTGATTGGTTCCTATTTTAGGTCTTTGATAGGTTGCTATTTTAGATCTTTGATAGGTTGCTATTTTAGATCTATGATAGGTTGCTATTTTAGATATTTGATAGGTTCCTATTTTGGATCTTTGATAGGTTGCTAGTTTAGATCTTTGATAGGTTCCTTTTTTATATATTTGATTGGTTGCTATTTTAGATCTTTGATAGGTTCCTATTTTATATCTTTGATAGGTTCCTATTTTATATCTTTGATAGGTTGCTATTTTAGATCTTTGATAGGTTCCTATTTTAGATCTTCGATAGGTTCCTGTTTTAGCGTGTGTCCGTGTGTCTGTGTGTGAGGTTTTTCAGCTGGTAAATAAATTAAAAATATTTTTTTTTTCCTATTTTTAATATTTATTGTAATAAATAATAGATAGTAATCACATACTTGGAACATATTTACTCAAATGTATAAGAACCTGACAATTATTTTGATTCTGTCTTGAAACCGAGTGGCGCAGCAGTCTAAGGCACTGCATCTCAGTGCTTGAGGCGTCACTACAGGCTGTATCACAACTGGCCGTGATTGAGAGTCCCATAGGGCGGCGCACAATTAGCCCAGCGTCGTCCGGGTTTGGCCGGTGTAGGCCGTCATTGTAAATAAGAATTTGTTCTTAACTGACTTGTCTAGTTAAATAAAGGTAAAAAATAAATAAAAAACCCAGAACAGACTGACCCAGAGCCTCCTCTCCTCTCACCAAACATGCGAGCACACAGTCCTCCTTCTCAACCCACTCTGCTCTGTAGAAATGACACTATTATTGCATTGATATTTCTCAACATAATGAAATCTGTTCCGTCTTGTGCCAATGGAACATTGTTAACGTTCATCTCATAATGAAGTATCCATGAACAGCTAATAAAACATAATTTGCTCTGTATCTCCCAGTCTACCCGAGGCGCACAGAAAAACCTTTTAGCATATCTTCACTTGGGCTGTGCTGAGTGACAATTTGCTGCTTTAGACAGAAACACTTTCTTATTTTTTATCCTACCTCTTACTTATAAATGATACAATAAAGCATTCAGGGGTTAAAATCTAAATGAATCTGCATCTGGTGAGCAGGTTGAGTGGCATTAAAGTGGTGGGTGTCTGTAGGGTTTCTTGTTTTTCCAACTTTGAAAAGAGAAATGGTATCAGATCTCTGTCTCTTTCCCTCTCTTTCTTCCGTTCAGGTCCTGTGTGGGGATGATGCCTTACGTCCCCTCCTGAGGAAGGACAGGCAGAGTTTCAGTTCTTTTTTGTTGCTGTTTTTATGCACAGTATGTGCTTTGTGTTTGTCTGTTTGTTCAGTCATTCCCCATTTATGATTTTTGCACAGTATCTTCACCCCATGGCATGACATCATATACCCCTGTCCATGCCTCTTTCACATTTGGTTCTAATGCCCTTCTGTTCTAGTGGTTATTACCTAATCACAAAGAGATCCGGACAAAACCAGGCCTGAAAGCTGTGCGATTTTTGCAATATGATAACAGAAATCAAAGGAGAATTGTTGCCTTCTATTTTTCTGATGTTTTATCGTTATTTCAAAGCGAACACTTTGACCCATCCAGACAGAAGGTAGCAGTTTGGCCTTGTACGTAAGAGGAGTGATTAGAAATGCTTTCCACATGAGTTGGGTACAGTAGGAGATTAAGGCCAGCACTGGCACTCGGACCAAGGGTCCCTTGCAGTGCTTCTCATCATCAATGATAGTGTATAAGCAGATTTTAAAAAACACTTTATCAGGCTTTTGTATCACAGTTTGATCCCTGTATTTTATATGTGGAAACTACACCTTAAAGTTAGAACAGAACATGTAAATTACTGGTTTAGAGAAGGAGTAAGGTTTTGGTTGATATATCTGTATTGTTCCAGTCTTAATCTGTCCTCTCTCTCTCTCTCTCTCTCTCTCTCTCTCTCTCTCTCTCTCTCTCTCTCTCTCCCTCTCTCTCCCTCCCTCTCTCTCCTCTCTCTCTCTCTCTCTCTCTCTCTCGCTCTCTCCCTCCCCCTCTCTCTCCCTCTCTCTCTCCCTCTCTCTCTCTCTCTCTCTCTCTCTCTCTCTCCCTCTCTCTCGCTCTCTTTCTCTGGTTCCAGGTCTCCTCTCACTAAGATATCATGCTTTCATCCCTCTCATAAAAGTGTTAGTCTCCCTCATTGCAAGTTTGGTGGTGAGTGCTGTGCTGGTGGGAAACATAGGATGAGCTAGTGGATGAGGTAAGCACCAACAGAGAATGTTATCGTGTTAGATGTCGTCTCTCTCACGTATCAGGTACATTTTTGCAGGCACTATATCTGTTTCTCCTCTCACCTTCACTCTTACAGTATCCCTGTTATAATGATGACAGTAGAAGTCGTAGTGATAGTGAAGTAGTGACAGTGGTTTTGGCGGTAGGCCTTTATTTTAAAGAACAGATTAGTATGCCATCCAGGTCCTATATCTTTCCACATTGACAGCAGCAGTTTGGGTTAGCAGTCCCACCTAAAGGCAGACTTCATTTCTAACTCTTACCACATATCTATATGGTGCTGGCTCGGGTTTAAAGTTCACTTCTCATCCTGTCCCAGCCTCAGACAATAACAGCTAATATTCTGTTTAATCTAACACCTGTTGTTTTTGTTGGAAGAAATACTGTGAGATCAGAGACATCTTACAATAATATTCACAGTTTTAATATGTGGCAATTCTGCTTGAAATTAGAGAAGATAAGATAAGAGCAGAGCAATGTGGTAATGAGTAGACCTCTTGAGTCAATATTCAATAATAGCCTATCTTCTCTTTGAGTTGAACCTCTCTCATGCCTCTGATTTTTTATTCACTGAAATATACCCCTTGAGTTTTGAAGAATATGACTGAAAGGCTACTACAGTCTTGCCCTATCCCATGAATCATGAAATGCTGTTTGTTCAGTGAAAATATCAGAAGGACATTTTGAATGTATAATGATGTTTAAAATAGCCCTAAATTAAATCTCACTGAATATTTATTGTTGTGAAATCGTATTACTCTACAACTAGCATGACATTTCTCAAACCGATTGAAACATCTAATAGGCCTATGTAACATACGTTACAGAACTATTGTATTTAAAAAGCCCATAGGTAAATTAAAATATGACACTTGAACCTCATCTCATTGCCTTTTTATTTAAATTATAGTATTTAGGTGAGATAGATCAACTGGATATGACTTTGCTTTGTCCATACATTTCGTTCATTCTCTTACTGCACTCTTGTCTTTTTGATTTATTTTACTTTGCCTGACTACAAATGGGACAGAATTGGCTTGTTATTTAGAGGGACAATGGTCTATTTCAGTAGCAGTAGCCATTATCCGTTGGAAACCTGTAGTTGTAGCTCAAGCTAATACGCAAACACATTCACAAATGCAACTAATTTGTTTACATACCATTTTCATCACGTCTGTATAATGTTCTGTAGCATATTTAGACAACAACACGCCCCCTGTAGGAATTCAATATTTGTACCCTACCCTACTATAATAAGAAATAAGTAGTTTGAATCTATTGGATAGCCTAATAAAAACAGGAACTACAACCAATAGTGATTAATCTGTCTTTAATCTCTCTGATCTATGTGAAGATTTGATTGATTGATTTTCATGTCTGAAAATGTCAATGTTGATTAACAAGATAGGCCTGCTTTTCACTTGTCTAAAGCTGCTATGATTTTTGGAGATGACAAATTGTTCAACAACAGTTATTTAAAATATTCTGTCAGTTTGTGTTTTATCTGCAGTGTCGAGTGGTACTGTAAGCAACGCGTCTGTGTGCTCCTCTTTACCAATTGTTTTTAAAGACATGCTTTCAAAAGCAATTAGAAGTGATGTGAAACCGGGGCAGTTGCATTTGGAATATCTATTTTAAATGCATTTAATTATTTATAGTTTTTTTTATACCCAGCCTAAAGCACCATCTGCAATTACAATATATGCTAGTTATGAAATGTTTGCATATGCAATAAAACCTGCCGGATGTGTGTGGTTTAATATAAGCCCCCTCATAGGCGACATGCAAACTTTCTTCAAGAATGTGCAGGAGAGAGATACTTTATTAACCCATGACTATTCAACCAAGGGCATATGAACATGCCCTAGTAGTTTATTCGCTCAAAGCTAAATTGTTATTTCCAATAAAGTTTGTTTTCTTCATTTGAACAGATAATAAATGCGCTTTTGGGAGTTGATAGTCTTTATACATGTGAGTTTCTTTAACTTTTTCAGGTTGGCCACTAATCTCTCCAATGCATGCAGAGCACTTGACATAGAATAGTGATGCTATCATATAAAACGGTTACATTTTCCCTTATAAGACTTTGGAGGCAGGCTACATCAGTGGGTGTCCATTCAGGTATGGTGTCAACTAAGAGGAAGGCTAGGTAAACTAGCACGCAGGTGATATGATGAGTTGATTGGGAGGAGAGAAGAGAAGAGGGGAACAAGATGAACTGTGGCGCTCCTGCTCAGCCTTTACAGCACTGGAACTTGGCGAGGTTCCCATTGGACTTCTGTCTGCTGATTACATCGATAAATAAATAAATCGACTTAATCATCGCCTGCAACATTAGGCTACACGATGCGTAAACACTTCCCTGTGAGAGGGAGAGCGCGCATTATCATAGCCTATTCTATTTCAGCAGCAACCCCAGAATCTTGCAGAGTGCATTATTCCAGAGGGGAAATAGAAAGTCGATTTAAAATGTCAAAATACCGACTGCGGGTGTGTGTGTACGTGCACACTCTATGCAGTATTTTGATTGAAAGTGAAGGCATTTCTCTCTGCAGCGGTATTGGGAGGGGGCGGAGGGGGAGGTAGGCGCATAAAGGCACCTACCTACGCCGGGCCAGCCTCGAGCTTTAGAGGGTGCTTTGATCAGAAAGGCCAGTTCATCTTCACCCTTTTCGGGGACTTCATCAGATGCTGATGTTGGTGCGCGCATGCACCGGTTTCCCTCTGAAGAGAGAAAGGGAGACATGGGGGGAAGAAAGTGTCATCATAAATGTGCGTTGGGTTGTGGATGACTTTGTGACGACCTCTGTTGTAAATGGGCTATGCATGCGGAATAGCGGCCTCCCTCACAGACATGGAAATGGCGTAGCCGCTTTCGCCGTCGCCCTGGTAACCATCTGAGTCCCCATCTCGCCGAGAGAAATGAGTTATGAAAAGGCTAGAGTGAAGCAGGGATTAAACATGATCCCGGGGACAGTGTCAATCAAAAACCAACTCACAAATCTCACTCTTTTTTTTCTATTACAAAATTGTGTTCTGAAAAGCAGCATATATTTAGACAGGCAAAGGTGCCACCGACCATTTTAGATTTGTATGAGCTTGATAATGAATTGGTGCTTTAACAAGCCAATAGGCTAAAGAAGAGGAACTTTAGGTTTAAAAACGAATCAATTTTCTTAGAGCTTTTAATGGTGGTCGAGTTTATATTTTAATTATGTAAGGCGATGGATGTATTCAATTACCCAGATTAATTGAAATGCATTTTTTAGATTAGACAAATTTCTCTCCAGATTAAAGGGGTTGTTCATCATGTTGTATTCCAGTGCTCATGCAGTGCTTCTCCAGAAGGCTATTGTGGACAGTGCAATGTAGATCCTAATCATATGTGTACATTTCCAAATTCAATGTGTAGCCTAAGTAGTTTAATTAAGATATTGAGAGATATAATCCATTTCGATATATCGAATATCAGATACATCGTGAGTAGTTCTATTTACCAATGATGCCACTCACCTTTCCCTGAAATGGGGAACATAACAGCTAGTTCTTCTTCTGCATGGCTCATATTTACAAATGGAAAGGTTATGAGTCTAGCACACTGAGTGAATACTCTCCTCCCCAGCCTACTGTTCGACAACCAGCATTCCACCAGGCCATGCACACAGTACCCAGCCAGTAAGAATGAGGGCAGAGTGATAAGCAGAGCGAGGGGGGGCTGAGGAAAAAAAAACTTTCCCAAATTGGCTTGACCCCATGCTATTTGATATTTGCCTCTTTGACAGTCATTTAAAGGCGCGCCGCAGCAAAGCAGAACGCGGACAAGTCCGGCCTGAAACCGAAGCCGTGTGCGCGCGGGGGGATCTGGAGAACCCGATAGCTGGGGACTTACACCCTCCAAAGGCTTTCGGGACACTTTAGCCTGGCTCGCTCGGCCCTGGAGCGCCAGTGAGTCGCCATGCAGGGTGTAAACGTTAAATGTTAGCTATTTGTTCCATGGATTGCGAGCAAAATCAAGTCAGTCTTTCATTCATTCTTTTTTCTCCCTCTCTCTCCCTCTGCCTTCTCTTTCAGACTCCTCAGAACCACACAAACAGCCATTGACTAAGCGGCTTAGGGAGCCCCGTAATAACGCTTAAATGAATCTCCCACAATTAAGCAAAGGAGAAGTTTAAAGAAAGGGAGAACGAAAGAATAAAAGAGGAATGAGGAGGGAAATATGTGTAATTGTTGAGACGGTATAGACAAAAGCTCCTGACGCGGAGGAATGCCGCGGTTATCTTGCTATCCTTGCGTTTCCTTATCACCCTGTGGATAAATATTGGTATATCATAGGGGAACTGAGGGCCGGCGAAACCCTATAACGCATTGTTTTGATTGTTACAATACACAGGTGATCTACATCAAGATATGTGGCTCTCTGTATTCGAGCAGGAGGATCAGGCAGCGTCAGTGTGGGGGGTCGGGAAGGGAAGGATGCTCGGAATGAAAAGCCATTTTGAGTGAGGAGGTTAAACGACTGGCTTTTAATAAACGAGCCCTTATTAAAGGATGAGTACATTCCCCTGCAGATAAAGGGTCGTTTTGCATTGTGCTCGTTCCCTCTCGGGAATAGTCCTCCTAACAGGGTGTTTGTCTCCAACTCCCCTGTCCTCAATCTCATTAAATAACCTACCCATCTACATTATCTACCCACCTTCGCCTCCCTCTTTCTCATCTCTGTGCATCTCTTCCATTCACAACACCCCTCTTATTTCTAAACAAACACAAAAGTTAAAAGATAATTTCTCACACAACGCGTGAGGTGATTGCCCATAGCATTATGTGCAATAATAAGCTTCATTTTGGTGGCTTTGTCCCCAAACACCTCACCGTTGCAGCCCTTCGACTGGGCCTGGGTAGGTCCATGCAGGATTACTGCCGCGTTATTAGCCAAGGCCCGGGTGCCTGCCTGCCTGCTTGAGTGTCAGGCTGCCCATCCATCCCCCATGGCGGGTGGGTTTGTTTGAGATGGCGGCCTGTCTGAATATCTGACTGATAAACATCTGGGGGGCTTTGCCAGGACATTGGAAAATGAGGGATCAGAGAGACATCCAGAGACCCGGAAAAATACAAACGCGTAATGAGAATATAAATTAAATGAGAGAGAGAGAGAGAGAGAGAGAGAGAGAGAGAGAGAGAGAGAGAGAGAGAGAGAGAGAGAGAGAGAGAGAGAGAGAGAGAGAGAGAGAGAGAGAGAGAGAGATGCTCATCAGCTAATTACAGCTGCAAATATAATGCAAATTTATCCTGGCAAGGCATTGAGCGGACCCGATGCGGGCAATGTGCCAATTGGCTTCAAAACAACACTTTATTTCACATTATTATTATTATTATTATTATTAATATTATTTGAATTCAACAAAGATAACCCAAACCACGGTCACTTGCTAGTTATCATTATTATTGTTAAGTATTAGGCTACCATCATATTCTTGTTAGAAAACATAGGTCTAATGTTTGCTTCCTATAGCTAGCTACTAGCTACTATAGCTAGTCCTATACACTGTGTACACTTTGCCCATACCCCCCATCCTAATTTCAATAGGGTGGCATACTACCCAAGAACAATGACACCACCGTGCCCAGGATAATCCCCATCCAGCAATTACAGTCCAAACATATTCAATGTTTACACACTGCTACATGCCCGTTTTCCAACTTATAATGATTAATGATATTTCGCCTAGGATTAATCATAGAAAATTAAAAATCTTGGAGGTGGTTAGATGGAGAGGTGGAGGGAGGGGTCGTGAGGGGGGGGGCGGGGGGGGGTGAAAACAAATTAGCCTTCATCGAATCTTTTTAGATGCAAATATTTTGTTATCTCCACTTAACTGCACTGTTTTCACTGTTTATGATTAATTATCTCTTCTTGGTGAAAAATAAATCATGCAAAATTAGGATCTCGCTGGCTCCACCGGCTAGAGCAGCGATGGCAGGTCGATGCTGTTAATTCCAGGTTGAAATTGACACACTAATTATGCTGCAGAGTGGCGCTGGAACACTAGGAGGCAAGATTATACCTCTGCAGTTCTATTTTTTTTTATCAGATCCCCCTTATATTTTACCAATTAAAAATCGTAAAGGCATTTCATTGCCCCGGGATAAAAAAAGCAGCCTCTCTCCTAACATTGGCCATCACTTTCCCCCATCAGATTCATTGTGATGTATTAGATGCAATAAATTATCCCATGTAACAAAACATGGCGAGCTGAAAGGCTGGTAATCTGCAGAGGAGAGATAAGGATTCATTATTCCAAATCATTATGAATCCGGCGTTGGCTGTGACTTCTTTCTTAATCAGCTTCTGTGATCCTGGATACGTGAAGGGAGCAGATAAGAGAGGAGTCGTTTATAATTCTCCCCACCTCGGCCTAATATTTTAAAATAAAATCGCAGGGAAGAAGAAGCTGCCGTATATAACAAAAATACTGGCTTACGTTTGGAAGGCGCACAGGAGAAGAATAATAAAACACATGGAGAAAATAAATAAGTAAATGAATGAAACACCGCGGCCTATGGATTTAGGAGGCGTTTTGTCTCACATTAAGGTCATCCTTGACATCTTCACATAAGCAGCAATTGGCTATGGTTGGCTGACGCCATAAGTTACAAGGTGCCTTTAATTGAGTGTATCTATTTAAACTGATATGGTATGGACATTAGCCCTATCTGGCTTTGGTAGGCTATATTAGCAGAAATGCTATTAGGTGTAGGGTCAATAACGACAATAATACAACAATGCGATGAGTAGCCTAATGCAGATAAGACCTATATGTGCATATATAATCACTAGATTAAATAGTTGATTGCAAAAGCATGATAAATTCCAGTGGCAAGGCGCAAATGAAAATCTAGCTAAAAAGGTATCCAAACAATTAAACTTGGAGGACATGTATGCTGCAAGTGTTTAAACAGGCCAGCTTGTTCTATGATGCCAAAATTAATCGGGTTATGAACATGATATCATAATCCCTCATTCTATCTGCTGATAAGATTCATCGTTATAAATACCAAAAGGGGCATAAATAAATAAATAATGCGCAAAAACACGAACGTGTAGCCTACTTGCATTATACCGGAAGGTTTACGCTCAGCTGTTGTCAGCACGCGCTGTCACGCAGGAGCTCACGTCAAATTCCACATTAATCACGCGATTTCATGCCATTACTAGAGTACACGCGGGAGAGAAGAGGAGAGTGACTTTGGACTGCGTGCTCGCTGCTCACGAAGACGTCACTGAACCAAAAATGGCCCCAGAATCAAAATGGAGCCTCGTAAAGCTGTGTGCCTCAGAAAATCTGTTTTCTTTTCGTTTAGGAGAAACACCCCACAAACATGATCATGGATACTTAATTTAGGAGGCTTAATTTATTTTGCGTGTCACATATTTCTGTTCTGTTTGCAAATGGTTGATAGGAAAAAGGGGGATTCATTTTTTAGCTGTCACATTTAATTATATCCCTAAAATGAATTAAACTAATTAATTCTTCAGATATGTTATTTCTTCAGACGTTAATAATATTTGTACGGCACTTACAATAATTCCTAATCATCTGCGGAATATACAGCGATTTGACCTTTGTTTTTACTATATCGAACGCATCAGTATGTGCATTTATCATCGAAGCATAATTACCAACACCTTTATATATATTATATATATTGAAATTGCAAAGCCATTGATTTTTTAATATGTACTTTATTTACGTCTAATACAAGCATATTAAATAATTAACATCTGGATGTGTTATTTTGTAATTCTATTAAAATATTGAAATACTAATTCTATAAATGAAAGCTCTTGTTGCCCCGAAATAATTGAATTATTCATTGGTTTAAAAGACACATTTTGGCTGGTTGCTTCGGTAAGTTTATACAGCGACGTTCGCGCCAATTATCTTTAATTTATTACCTTAATTGAATTTCTTCTCCAAAGATAGATTTTGGTGTGATCAGTTTACAATTTCCTTCAGAGTCAAGGCGCAACGTGAGATATCAAGCCTCCAGCATCAGCACAATTCTCTCTCTCTCTCTCTCTCTCTCTCTCTCTCTCTCTCTCTCTCTCTCTCTCTCTCTCTCTCTCTCTCTCTCTCTCTCTCTCTCTCTCTCTCTCTCTCTCTCTCTCTCTCTCTCTCTCTCTCTCGCGCTCTCTCTTTCTTTCTCTCTCTTTCCTCATTCTCTCTATATTGGTGTATAGCCTATGCATTTGTTTGTTTTCACAAAAAATATGTAGGCCTTTTATTAATAGTTTAAATAAAATGATTAAGATACTGTACATCTATAGGCCTGAAGGACAACATTGCACGTAAACACCAGTTTCATATTTTTACACCATTTCATACATAGCATGGGGAAATTCAATAGGCTACAAATATTATGGATGTGTAGTTCTGCAACTTTATTTTAGAAAATTAATATGTGTTAAATATCAGTGTTAATAGATCGAAATTAATATATGAACTAAGCTACTTTATTTCTGAATATTTTGAAAGAAAATAATGTCGATTGGCCTACACCATGAATACTATAATCCTAATATCCATTGGTGATGATGGCATATAGTGGTATAGGCCTATGCCATAGTAAAATATAGGATTACTGAGATAGCCTATGTCATCCTAACAAAAGAATGCTCAGGAGTGTGTTTGTGTGTATATGTGTGTGGACGTACCTTTTTACGCATGCATTCAAATGGTCGATGACACGCAAATATTGATTACTGAGAGTTGCAATCAAATATGATTTTCATTTTTCGAAAGGCAATCAAACTAGACACAGATAGAAATACTAAGCAATATAATGCATGCCGTGCTACGTGATTTCTAACGCCCATGCACTATACCATCCCATTATTAGTTAGCTACAAGGCTAAGCTATAGGCTACTTTACAGTGTTACGGATGCTACAAATACGAGCCGACCAAATACTACAGCAGCTACATGCGCCATAAACAGCAGTCCAACTCTCTGACCTGATAAAGTGACAAAATGTCCTAATAGGGGTCTAGGGGCATTCGGTTTGACTAACTATGTTTTTCCTCCGTAGACTACACCGACCCGGAAGAGCTCTGATCTGAATGTACAGATGCTTTGGTTGGCCTGTAGGAGTGTGTGTGCGTGTGTGTGTGTGTGTGAGTGACTCTGGGCTGAGGGCGCGCGCGCCTCGGTTTTTTCCGCTGCGCAGCTCTCTCTCTAAATGCCATCGGCGCTTCGATCTCCATGTCACTCTTTCCTCACATCTGCAGCCGATCAGAAAAAGAAAAAAAACGACCACGAACCTCTATTCCACAGGTCAGTAAATATTTAGATTTCTATAAAGCAAGTCTGTCTGTCTGTCTTTCTGTCTGTCTGTCCTTTAGCGAAGAACACAAAGTATAGCTCTTAAAGGTACATAGTGGTCTCTTCCAGCCTCCCTCTGTGTGTTCTGTCCAGTCAGGCGTGTGTCAAGAAATGAATTGATGAGCAAGTTTGTTCCATGGCTTTAAAAATGTAGATTTTCGAAAATAGCGTTTTTGTAGTGCATCTTTAGGAGAGAAAAAAGGCACACACATGCTTTTTGTTTAGTCAATTGCCGAGACCGGTTAAACAGCTCAATTCTCTCAACATGTGTGTAGCTTTTCTGCATGTCTGTCAAACAGAAATGTGGTTAAAAAGATACACACGAGACGCCATTGTTGTCTCTTTATGTTTTTACTGTAGCCTATATGTGTTTGGCTGCGTTTGTGACTGGCATTAGGCTGGGGTATATTCAGTCTAAAGTCATTTTCGAAAATAAAAAAATACATACCGTATATAGGCTATTGGTGGTCTTCCATAATCGTTTTAATAAATCGTTCCTTTTTCGTTTTTCACTGCGTCAACGTTTTCAAATCGCTTTGGAATTTATTTCTGTAAACGCACTATATTCTGAGAGTATTTTACCTACATCACGTCTCCCGAAATACAGAATATGAAGGATTTTAATGAGCTATTACCACCTGAGTTGGTGGCAGGCAGATCCCTTAACCCATGAAATTGATCTGATTACCTCGCCAATAGGTCATAAAAGAAAGGAGTTGGATTTTCTGAGGCTGCTTTCCCCCCTTTTCCATCGCGTCTGTGGTCGATATGGCTTGATTTGGAGAGGAGCTGTTACATAGAATGAATAGGATACGATATTAAGGGCATCACAGTCGCGCTATCATGGGCAGAACTCGAGCGGTTATTTGCATGCAGAGAACAGAACGGGCTGGGAAATCGCGCGCTGTTCTATTGATTTATGCTGAATGCTTCCCCAACAGCTGTGTTTTGGAGATAGGGAGGCTGGCCACTCACATAATCACGAGGTGGGTTACCTTTTATATAAGGATACAATCTGCCTCCAATCTCCAAATCAGGCCACGACAGAGATGGGCAGCACATTGAGTGTGGCTTATGTCGAAGTTCTTTGTGTGTTTATGAAGTTGACAAATGATGTTAGCTACTTGGCGGACTATCAACGATTTATTTAGACTAGTTTGATCTGTATGCTAATTACCCCTAACACTGTGTTATGTGTTATGTAAAAAGGGGTGAATAAATGCAACAACTGTCAATGGAATTTTTTGTAAAATACGCCCCCAGAGCACTACATTTGAGAGATGGTGTCTTAAAGCAGAGGAACCGAAACAGTAGCATCCAAATGGAGGCGGTGTGGGCCTGGGGATGCGGCCGTTAAGAGAGAGGAGGTGAACAGCGATCACATGGATAAGCTCCCTCTCACTCAATTGACAGAGTACCTTCATCTGTTTTTCTTGTTATTCAGGTTAAAGCATTACCGAAAACATAATCTGTACTCGAGGTAAAATGTCCAAATTTGAATCATTCTAAGAAATACACCTCATTTTTCGAGTTTCATTCACACCGAGAAGAATTTCACGCCCTCGTTTTGGTTCTAAGAATCTGAGCTGGTTCACATTGTTAATTGAGTACAAGAAGAAATGTTGTTCTTGAAAAGATCAGAGAATATTGTGGCATTAGCCATCTTTACCTGTAGCCTATATTTCTAGGCTATATGCCACACGCCCCAACTCGAGGTTTCAAATCATGGCATGCATGATATCATTTTGAATGATTTGAAAATGCCTGTCTTCGGTGTAATTAGTTCTCTATTTAACCCTATATCAAAAGCATTGTTATTATTATTGTTATTATTATTATTAATAATAAATAGTTGTTCGTTTATTACATTTACATTATCCTGTAACACAGGCGTTTCTCTCTCCCTCGCTTTTTTAAAATTTTCCTCAGTCTTCATCAAGATAATAATAATGTATTCCTGACTGGAGTGAAGTAGCTCCAGCGCGTAGAGAGAGTGCCGCGCTCTGCCCGCTGCCCGATGCCATGTCCTCTGGTTCACCCTGGATCCGCGCCTCGCGGCTGTTTGGACAGCTTTACCTGCTACATTAGAATGAAACTGTAAAACCTAAACCCATCAAAAGTCTCCTAAACCAGATGCCGGCACTTTAATTAAATGGTATTTCTGGGCCTTCCCGGTTTTTCATCTGCCCCAGAACTGGGTTACAGCGCATGAGCGTCAGGGAAGCTTGCTTTAGAATGTGGCTTATCTCCCTGTTTTAATGATGATGCTGCAATGGTTGGACACACATATGATCAACCAAAAATATAAAAAAATGTAATAGATACAATTGATAGTAATTATTTGAATAGCCTATATGGTATTATCAATATTATTATTATTATTATTATTATTATTAGTAGTAGTAGTAGTAGTAGTAGTAGTAGTAGTAGTAGTAGTAGTAGTAGTAGTAGTAGTAGTGGTAGTAGTAGTAGTAGTAGTAGCAGTAGTAGTAGTAGTAGTAGTAGTAGTAGTAGTAGTAGCAGTAGTAGTGTAGGCCTAGTAGTAGCCTATAGTAGTAGTGTTATTATGATTATTATAATTATTATTACTACTATTATTGTTTATTATAATAATAATAATAATTCTTAATATTATTAGACTATGACTACTACCTAATAATTACAACCCTGGGAAATACATTTGTCATAATTACAATTAGCCTATAGGAGGCAAAATGTGGACACTGTTAACAAAGCTATGCTATCTAAAAAGTTCATCTCACTCTGAAAATGAAATAATCCGGCGGTGTCTTAAATTCTCACCCTCGGTTAAATGTGTGATGTCTCCTGATTTTAATCAGCGTTCCCTGACATGATCACTCACAAATTATCTCCCCAATCTTCTGCTGTGCCTGCCACCAGGCAAAACTACCAGCCACCATACTACCACCAACATTTATGAATCAGATGCAGTGTAGTAGACATCTGCTTTTTATTTGGTTTGTTTTGGTTATTTTATCACGCACGCACGCACAGACACGCACACACACACACACACACACACACACACATGGCCCCCCTTCTGTTGTGACAGTGGTGGGGATTACAAATGACAACTTTTAAAGGGGACCAGTTTTGTATTCCACGCTAAAAGAATAAGCTCTCACGTTTCGTTCTCTTTTGACACTGAAGCTTGGGGAATTCACGTCTTGAGAGAGGTTCCGTGTCCCACTCTGTAAGCATTACTTTTACTGTAATGTGTTGCCTCGGAGCACCTATAACGCATAGCCTACTTGGTGGATAATGGAGCGCGATACTTTTCAAGAGGATAATTACACGAGTCCGTTGACAGCTCGACAATGCCGGTGAGATTGTTCGATGTGAGGCCGTACAGCAGTTTCCATCCAGGTTCAGTCTCAGGTTCGCTTGAGTGAGACATGCTCTCTGAGAGGAAAAAAAGCGTGCTTCGCCAAATCAGCAATATTTCTGTTTCTCACACATTAACCCGGTGCACCCGACTGAGAACGGCCTTGGTAAAATGCACAACCTACAAAAGACTAAAAGGCCATCTACGAATATCACATATGTAGCTACCCTATTCTGTAAAATAGGCCTACCTCATTGCATAAGATGGATGTGGCAGTTATTGTTGTGGCCATGCTCTGAATATCAAGTGCTCCCATGGAGACCCTGAAAAAAAAGCATTTCATATATCATTTTCGTTCGTGCCAGTTTGCATTGGTGATAGTGCCATTTGGAAAATGATATTATATCGATTTATATGCGAATGCAAGGCTATTAATAAAATCTGCATTTTCTCCCGTTGTAATGTCTGCTTGCATACAACTCACCATACAATTTCTTAATAATTTTAATGCGTAATGAACGCCCAGCATACCTGGTTATAGAATTGTGCTATTAAATAATGATACTTTTACTCACTGGAAAAGGAGGCGCGCATTTCCTCTCCAGAACAGCCTGCGCGCTCTGCTCTGCTCGCTGAGAGGGTTCATTTCCTGGCTGTTTACTCTGGAGGTGACGTCACGTCCAGTGGCGTCGCGGAGGCTGCCGGTGTCAGTGCATTGCGCAGCACCAAAAAGAACAGCCCCCTATTCTACAATGACATACTGCCAATCGGAGAGTATGGGGTAGCCAAACTGGGAATTAGATACAAAATACCTCCCCACGGGGCAGCCCACCCTCCCACCTATTACTGTGCAATCAAGTGGAACAATGCAAGAGTACAATGCAGCATGCATACCTGACATTGGCATATGGAATTATTAGATGATCTGGGCTATGGTGTCAAGATAAATATATTTAATTAGTCAATTCAAGATCATACACTATAGAACGAATATATGACTTGGTAATGTAAAAAAAATGAGCTGCATCAAGTTACATTTAATGCAGTCTTTTTGAATTAATAATGACATGTCAGGGCATTTGCTACTTGTCTATCTCTGTGTTGGGGTAGAGACAAGCAGTCTAATACTCTGGGAGAATACTCTCTCTCTTAGTCTGTTAAAGTCAGCTGAGGAGCCAGGCAGTAATGCAGTGGAGTGTTTTCCAGACTGCAATTCAGCAACTCTGGCGTCCTCGCCCGCCCCTGCTCTGTGAAGCGAGGAAATCAGCCCAATTTGGGGAGTTAAGTCGTAGCCTTCCATTATAATAACGCGTCTGTCACCGCGAGAGGACGCACTGTCACAATTTTAAGAAAATGGGCGTCCCACAACCTACCAGGCTGCCACTGGTCCCTCGTTATTGAGCAACAGGCTTCACGTGCTGTCTCTTTCTATTTATATATATTTTTCATGACAAGCCCGGAAATATTATTGTGGCCAGCAGGATTCATTGATACAGATACTGCATTAAAAAGCAGCCTACTTTAGAATAAAATAATATAATATAATTAAATTGATGTGTTGTTTTTCATGAAGTCTAATTGAGATGTGCATATAAGATGTCCATATTTTGTTATGGAAAAAAGACCCACTTCATTATGGGTTGTAATTGAGTTATAATGCACAATACATTGTGTATGATGGGCATGAAGGCGTTTGTGTACCGGTATTTGCTTTCAAGAAAAATTATCTGAATATGAAATTACATGTATTTACTGTTGTTGAGACACTTGCAGGGTCTGTGAAAGAAAAATCCTTGCAGCAGTTCTTGGTCATCTCTCCTGGCCCACTATATTCAATTAGGGCGAGCAGGGCAGGCCCCTCCCCCACTGATGACACTGACAGACCCTCCTTAAGTTGCGTCGCGCCACAGCTGTCTGCAAGCATTGAGCTGCCTGGCGCCATCCTGAAAGAATGCCTTCACTGTAAAAAAAAAAAAAAGAGAGAGAGAGAGCGAGAGAGAGAGAGACATACACACACTGGGACCGAGAGAGTTCAGAGAGAGCTAGAGAGAGTGGGTGAGAGAGCAAGAGGGAGAGCGAGAGAGAGAGAGAGAGAGAAGCGAAGTAAGTGGAGAGGGTTGCCGCTGCGCACAAACAGAGATTTGATCTGCGAGTTCGGTGCTAGTCAGTTTGCACTAAGCCACCTACTGCAAACAAGGCTGCGTCTAAACATATACCTCTACAACTTGTTGAATCGGCTTAATAATATAGAAACTTTGTCAGGGAAAAGTTGAGGAACTTTTGAGTGGGACTGGATACGACCTTGGATCTATTTATGACAACATTCAAGTGAAACATTATTTTTTGAATGTATGTTTTGAAGAAGTTTATTATATTTATTACCCGGGCAAATTCACATTAATGTGAATCCCTGCCAAATAATCGCATTTGAATAGACTGAAAATAACATCAACATAGGGGGAACAATATATTTTTAAAGACATTTTTATTTTTCATCTCCAGGTGAACGAAGGTAACGAAGAAAACTGTGGATTAAACAAAGCAGGAATTCGGACAGATTTTTTTTCTTACTTGACTTATCGGTTCACTCCGGTGTGTATGAACGTTTGCTAAAAAGCTATGGAAGTATCCGCGGACCAACCCCGATGGATGAGCCATCACCACCCATCGGTGCTAAACGAACAGCATCCCGGTTCCCACCACCCGGGCCTCGGTCACTCGTACATGGACCCCTCGCAGTATCCCCTCGCCGACGATGTGGATGTACTGTTTAATATCGACTCACAGGGCAACCACGTATCTCCATACTATGGGAACTCAGTCCGAGCCGTCCAGAGGTACCCACCTCCTCCACATAGTAAGTACTGCTTCATTACGCATCGTTTTAGGCTACTATTGAATTAGAGACATCGATCTCTTATTTCTATGTGGCATGGTCATATTTAACTCGGATAGAGCTAACATAAGAATAATTCGTCTTCAGATGGTTGTCCATTTTTAAAATGTCTTAACCGAAGTATTTGTCTAATAGGTTTTAGACTCAGCTGATCCGGCTAATTTAAAAATGCGAGCGCCATATGAAACCATGCAGTCCTCTGTTATGTGTGGCTTACCTCTCTGGTGGTGTAGCTTTGGTTTCATATCTTTGCAGTTGTGAGTATAGGTATTTGTTATAACAGTGAGTAAGACCACACTGTTTCATGTTCAGTGCCATTTTAGCACAGTAAAATCAGATGTAAGAAGGGAAGGTGGTCACTATAAGTCAAGCAATTTGAAATCAATGACATATGTTTAAATCAAATACATTAACATGTATTACAGATTAACAGCATGTTACTATTGTCAAATATGACATGTATGTTTATATCATGCATAAATTCAAATATGTTACCAAACGAATGAATGTGTAGACCTACGTGCAGAGAGAATTTGCAAAGGCCCCATGATATATATTTTGTCATTTCAGACTATCATACTTCACCACACAACCGTGTACATTTTATGGCAGGTAAACTATGAGTTATAATTTAATTATAGATATTCTTGGAGAGAAAATAACTGCGGAAGTGCAATTGGTTTAATTTATTGACATGACTTCCTGAACGGAATAGTGAATCATGACCCGGTTTCTGTAACGAGGCTTCCTATGCTAAAACACCCTCTGCACTGAGACAGGCGTGCTACTCACACTGCTGCTCTGACACTGTCATTCAGGCCATGGGTTTCGGCAAGACAAAGAAAATAAAGTAGGCTGGAGTCAAGAGGGACAATTTGGGTCAGAGCATGTGTTGTCAGTTGTGTAGGCCTGGTGTGCAGTTTTATCTTATGTCCCCGAAGAGAAATCATGGGTGGTGTTTTACTAAAATTGCATATGTTTTTTATTTTTACCATGATGGAATTATAGGCTGAAAATAATCGAAAGTCTAAGTCATTGTAGTTTCAGTTTCTCCACTAGTAAAGCACATCTGAATACACACATATAAATATCAAACGAACAAGACCTTGTCCTATTTATAATGTTTTGTTTCAAAAGGAAGAGTGACCAAACGTTTTTAATTGACAGTGACTGAGGTGCACCTTTAATTTAAATATAAATTGATATTAATTGTGTCATTGTCATAGCAGGCCTAGGCCTACATTGTGTCAAAAGTCAAGACTTAAACCAGCATACATGTGAGATATTGTTGTTTAAAGTCAACAAAATGATCATAAGGGAAAGTGATCAAATCGTGAGAGTAGTCTAATTGAATGTAGGCCTATTGTAATTTTCTTCACCGAGAAAAATACTGACACCGTTCTATCATCCTATTTTCTATTACAGGTAGTCAGGTGTGTCGCCCCTCTCTACTGCACGGCTCTCTGCCGTGGCTGGACGGAAGCAAAGCAATGCAGCACCACAGTACTTCCCCGTGGAACCTGAGTCCTTTCCAAAAGAGCTCACTGCACCACGGTTCCCCGGCAGGTCTCTCCGTCTACCCCCCGGCGTCCTCCTCCTCCCTGTCCGGGGGCCACTCCAGCCCGCACCTCTTCACCTTTCCCCCCACTCCTCCGAAAGACGTGTCCCCGGACCCAGGCATCTCCACTCCGGGCTCAAGCAGCAACAGTCGCCAACAGGAGGAAAAAGAGTGCATAAAGTACCAGGTGTCCCTGGCCGAGAGCATGAAACTGGAGTCTCACAGCCGGAGCATGGCATCAATCGGAGCGCAATCCTCCGCCCACCATCATCACCCCATCGCCACATACCCATCCTATGTCCCCGAATACGGCCCAGGCCTCTTCCCACCAAGTAGCCTGATAGGTGGGTCATCTTCTAGTTATGGTTCCAAAACAAGACCAAAAACAAGGTCATGTTCAGGTAGGCGTGCATTTTATTATATTACCATTTGATTTCACCTTAGAATATATGGTATTGATGATATCCAGGTGTAATCCCAATGTACCCGTTTCAGAATAAGGACCTTTTTTCGATCTCCACACAAAAAAACTCTTATTTTGGGTTATTGGCATGCCATGTAGCTTTGAGTGACAGCCAAGGCATTTCTCCAGTCCTTGCAGGCCCATAGAAAGTCAAATGTGTCTCAAAGGGACTCATGCACAAGATTCGTTTGAGGGAAAAATACAATAGCAGTGCCAAGGAAAGCACGTGGTGGTAATAATAATACAAATGAATAATAATAGCAATAACAATAATAATAATAATAATAATAATAATAATAATAACAATAATAATACATTCTAAATAATAATAAATGAATCTTGTAGGAAAAATCTTGCATGGATAATCCAATTTGACTGAGTAACAATTTTAATTGGGGACGTTATAACGTTTCTATATGTTATTAGGCTGTACAAACATGTTTAATCGCATTCAATCAGCACCCTGATTTGTCAGAACACATTGCTTAGAATAGAAAGCGAATTAAATCATTCAAAGCGCATTTGCCCACATGAGATTGAACGGTTTTCCACTTTCCAAAGCAAAGGAATTAAGTCCAGTGAATGATTAAACAGCCTTAGTTGACTTCCGAATATTTTAAAGCTCTGTGTATAGCCCTAAACCAGATCCGTTTTCAGTTGTTCTATTTTTCACAGAGGGAGAGAGCGAGAGAGGAACAAGGCTAGCTCTGTGACGGCGGCCTGCATGGCTGTCTCGCGCAAGTTTATATGTTTAAGATAATCCCATTACTGTCAGACTGGTGCACGCGACAGTTGCATTGTTTACGCAGAGCCAGTAATAACTTTGATAGAGTCCGGATGCGGGGCTGCATTGAGAGGGGGTAATCACGAATGAGCACTCTCCGTGGCAGAGGGGCACGACTGGCGAGGCGGAATATTATCCAAACAAGTGGGGGTAATACAAGTACAAAAATTATTCAGGCGCCGCTCGAAACCAGTTAACTGTAATGAGATTAATATCAGTGCCATGTAGCATTAGGAGAAATATAGAAAACAGTGGATTAGTCGATGCATATCATCAGGCTTATTCAATGCTGAATAATATTCGCTTATTACTACTACAAAAACAATCATTTTAATTTGAGGATAAATGTGTGTGCTGTAATGTGCTTAAAGATACATCCTCCAAAATGAATCTTAAAGAGGTTATCTATTAATGAGGTCATATAATGGAACGTGTCTACATTGCAAACCTGAAGTTGAGAAGAAGTCATGCAGAAAGGTCGACTCTGTGGTCTCATAAAACCTGGAACACGCCTTGCGCAATACAAAAACCTGTAGTAGCCTATTTCTCAGAGGCCTATTGTGGAGTGGATACATTTGTTTAGCTGCGTTAGCCAGTGTCCTGTCTCTAAAAACACTATTGATTTTCAACGTCCTCGGTGTCTGCTGAGGTCTCTGCAATGTCTATCACATCTAACAAGGCAGAACCAGAAGTGACGCATATCAGTCTCTGAAGAAGTGGAGCGGTTTTTGCAGTCAAAAGGGGATGTGCGGGTGAGTAGAGGCGTAAAGGCACGGCGCGGAACAAAGGCCTCCTCTCTAAACGGGTCTATGCTTTCAAATAATCCTGCCGCGCTGCTCGGTTGTTTCAGTTTCAGTGGTGAGGCCACATAGGTCTATGGATCAGTAGACCCCCTTAATGAAACTGTCGGTGTCACTAGAGAAGTGCCAATCAAACCCAAATGTTGGTTTGGAAAGACAGGCCTAAATATTTATGAATTAGCCTATTTTACAATAACATATTATTATTATTACTATACACCACTGTGAAATGAGAGTTTGTGTGTGTGGGAGAAAGAAGAGGGCACATTTTAATCACAAAAATATATGATTGAGCCCATAGATTATGCACGCCCTTTTCTAAAAATAGGCTATCAGTTTGAATTCATATATTATGTATTTGATTAAATGATGTGTGACCACATTGTGACAGTATTCGACCATGATAGACCTGCTTTATTCAATTGATAGTCAGATGTTTGTATGATGTCAGACAGATTGTATGAGGTAATTTTCGAAACACTATGAATTGGAATAGGCCTACTAACTCCAGGGTCAAATGTTGATGTCAGTTGTAGCCTAATAGAGGCGGGGCTTTTTTTCACTTTGAATATTATAATATAATAATCAATGCATTGTTAAAGGCCCACTCTATTATTATTATTATTATTAGTAGTAGTAGTAGTAGTATGCCTTGTAGTAGTAGTAGTAGTTGTAGTAGTTGTAGTAGTATGCCTAGCAGTAGTATTTGTATTATTTGTTTTATTATTACTGTGTGATATGAATGTTATGCTACTATTAGAATTAATTATTTTGTGTGATGACATTTTCTATGATGTTTATAACAACCTTTCTCCCTCTTGACCTGAGGGATCAAGTGTTTCAGATGTGAGATGCTATGTTTAGTTTATAAGGGGCGAACTGATCTCGGCGCTCTCTCCATGTTGTGTATCGTTTCTGCTTTCAGAAGGTAGAGAGTGCGTTAACTGTGGAGCTACGTCGACCCCGCTCTGGAGGCGGGATGGCACTGGTCACTATTTGTGTAACGCCTGCGGACTCTATCACAAGATGAACGGGCAGAATCGGCCCCTCATCAAACCCAAGCGACGACTGGTATGTCCCTGCCACTTTGTATTGATGACACTTCCGTCTTTCTCTCTTTCTCTACCCAGGAAGAAGTGTTAGCTGCAGGAAATTGACTCGCCAAGTGCAGGTCTCGAATTCTTTTAGATATACAGTAATAGCAAACTGCAGATTTATTATTACTATTGTTATGATTTTTTTTTAAATTATTTGCTTCATCAATTATTTTTTTTATCCCGCTTCAATTGCCCTACTGTTTGATATTTCTTAGAGGAAAAAAATATATGAGAAAATATCTTCCTCTTATTCTGCATTGAGGCAAATCGAAAAATATTCCATCCAAGTCCTCACTGCCCACATAGGAATAATATCTGCAGTTGACATACTGTAAATGGCATACTTAGAATTTGACGTTTATATGGTTTAGATGAGAGATGTCGGCTACCATGCACCCTGCAGTATTTGGAAAGGAACCCCCTAAACTTTTTAACACCAGAAAGCTGAGTTCTATAGAGCAGTTCCCCTATCTCCCTGCATGGTTAGATAAAGGGGAAAACTTTCTAGGCAGGGGACGCCTCGCGTGGACTGCTCTTTTAGCAGCCAGACAGTTTCTGCTCTGGCCTACATCCCCCCTTCTCTCTCTAATGTGAAAACCCGACTTCCCAGGAAAAAGCTGCCGGATATCTGAGCAGCGCAGATAAGTCGCTTTTAACAACATAGCCCGCTTCCCCAGTCTAAACATGAAGGGGACCGGGGGACCAAATCAGCGCAAGGAGCGGCCCAGGGCACGCAGGAGTCACGACTCGAGATTGTTCTTCTTAGAACTCAGGGAATCGCTGCAGAATGTTCAAATACTGAGGGAGGGAAAAGAGGGAGAAAAGGAAAAGAGAAAAGAGAGATGGAAGTCTGAAGAAGAAGTCTGGCAGAAGATGGATACAGTGAGCTCCATTTTCCAGTACACAAGCACTTTATTTTCGCGTTAATGGAACTCAAGATTGGTGTGCAAAGCAATTACATTATTTAAGTCACGAATGAACATGGGTTATTAGGCCACCAGATGTAGATAATTGGAAATCCCTCCGAAAGATAGTGTAGTGCGTTTTGTTTAGCCCATTCGGTGTTAACGGGTACTGTGTCTTATTCGGTCATCTCGTCTATCGATTGGTTTTATAGATTATAACATCAATGTCAGGCCGGCCAGCTAACTGGCGTCTGAGGCAGGCGTTTCAATCCATGGGAATGCAGAGTCCTCTCCCCATGCAAATCGAAACGTATCTTGAATGTAAATCAGGGCATTAGCTCCTCCTAATTTTTTAAAATTATTTTTCTATAATTGGCTAATAGCCTATATGGTATGTCAATGTGGACGATATGGCGATATTTAAGCTTACCATCTTCATCCTCAAGCAAATCACTTTGTCCATTTTATCCATTAGCCATTTTATATTGTGAAAACCCCCTTGACTGCTCAACAAGATTAGCTATGTAAAAACAGCAGAATAATGATTGTTTTGGTCTTGCTATGCACATATTGATGATTCAACATATATTAGTCTTCCCATGGGAGGATGGCGATTTGTTAAAAAAATACATGATTCTGTCCGCCATCATGCTCTCACCCTAAAACTAATTGTAGTTTATTTGTATAAACTGTTGAGTTCCATATTTAAACATAAGGAGCAGACACTGTCTTACTGTTACTTAAGCACTTAGTCGCTTTAACGGGGAAATTTAATCAGATTTAATAGGTCCCATTTCATGCCACTGCTTTTATGTCGTCTGTAAATATTTACTCTTGAGAGGGCATGTGCGCATGATGCTATTTTTAGTCTCGAGTCAAAGCAGCGCTGTTTTGGAATTTTGTATTTTAAAACTATTTGCCAAAAGTTGGATAGACAGAGCTTTGCAGAAAGCTATATGATAGTAATGTATTATACTAGTATTATAAATGCAACATTTGGTTTGATAGCCTAGGAAATGGCCTTATGACTGATATGCATGTTTTTTATCTCATTTTTCTCCAGTCTGCAGCAAGACGGGCAGGAACATCATGTGCAAACTGTCAAACGAGCACGACAACACTGTGGCGAAGAAACGCTAACGGGGACCCGGTGTGTAACGCTTGCGGTCTATACTACAAACTGCACAATGTAAGCAAAACAACAGCCTTTACATTATAGTAAGATATCTACTAACTTATCTAAGCATGTGTTGTCTTTCATATCCTTTCTTTTCTTCCTCACTTTTATTTCTTTCTTTTCATTTATTCTATCCTCCCATCTTTTTTTCTCTGTACATTCAAAGCTTATTTTAGATATTTTTTCTATAGTTCTTGAAATATTTATCGCAATCGTCCCCAATGTGAATTGTGGGGACACAAGCGATAAGAAATATAATTCATGTGATTTATTCGCAGTCACATGTACGAATCAAAATATATGAGAGAGCCGAATTAAGCCCCGTGCGTGCAGCTTGGCTTTTGAATATTAAAGAAGAGCTTAATTAAAATTCGATTAATTTTCAGACCGATCTTATTTCAGGCCTTTTGGTTACATCAGCGCCAGGGACTTGGAGTCCCCCTCTGACCACCAATCCGCCTGATTCGTTTTGGGGCGTGCTAGTTACTGCCTCACCACATCATTTCCCTTCCTCAATCTGAGGACCCCCAGGACCAGTTATCTCTCTCTCTCTCTCTCTCTCTCTCTCTCTCTCTCTCTCTCTCTCTCTCTCTCTCTCTCTCGTCTCTCGCTGTCTCTCTCTCTCACGCACACACTCTGCGCCAAGATAGAGAGCTGCTGCGTAATTTATCTAGCAAAACCAAATATTATTATTATTATTATTATTATTATTATTATTATTATTATTATTATTATTATTATTATTATTATTTTACTTATAGCCTATTCAACCTTGAAATGAGAGAGCTCGCCATTTCCCCCCCCTCCAGAGTTTATCTGATAGAGTATCCCTTATCCTGGCGCAGGGGAAATGTATAACCTATCCCGCTACACTCCCTCGCTTGTCACGCAAGTGCTCCCTGTTAAATCATTTCCCTATGTTGGTTTTGGCAAATTCTTTAAGACTGAAGAAAACGATTTTTATTCAGGTTATCAGAGAGAATAATAATATTTCCCAGTTACATATTATCTTTTGAACTGACCCGACCTCGGCTTAATTGCAAAATGTGTTTGTTTTGGTCAATTCAGATTTCTGTTGGGGCCTGCTCACATTTTACATGGTACATTATATGAAGCCTCTCTTCCCTCGTGCACAATGACTCCTAACCTGCACAGTGGCCACAGTGGCTGCACGTGACAGCAACCTAATGCTAACCTCAGAGACCTTGATAGCCTTTCCATTTTGAGACTGGCTGTAGGCTATAGTAAACGTGTATGGACATATTTATTGGATGCTTGTGAAAATAAAGTTGCCACAAAGATGTGACAGGCAGTGTTGACACCCAAATCAGTTTTTTGCTCCTTGACAATCTGAAATAATGTTCCTCAAAGTTCACTGATGTGTGAGTCAGGGTGTTTGCAGTGTGGTCAACCTGAGACCATTGCATATGGGTTGTGGTTGTTTTCAGGTTACTATAGGTGTGGGTATGAGGTTATGTACTGAATGCTCTGTGGTGGTCACTGAGTAAAGCTCTGAGTGTGTTGTGTTTTGTTTGATGCAATGGGCAGAGGCATAGGGCTTCGTTCGTGAGATGCATGGCATATATTTGAGCATCAAAGAGCACTAAAGCCTGGCCAGCTTTAGTTGGGCGCGCTGCATTTCAATGCCTAGCTAGCAGCTAGAAACAGAGAAGCCCTTCGCTTTTACCCTACGTCATATAGAGACAGTGAAACCACATCACTCAGGGGCCATAGCTCTTTGCCCTTTGTTAATCATCTGGGCCACTCTGTGCTAAAATATAGTCAGCGAAAAAGGCCAATCATTTCTCAAAGGAAGTGGTAGAAGTGAGGCGGTGAAATCCCATTTCCCATTTCCCAGGGAAGCGGTCCTAAAGATCAGGGAAGCAGCCGGCCTCATCCACCTCTCCTTGATAATCCTGCCCTGAGCTGGAATTCCATCATCCGGCTCTCATTCCCAGCTAAAACCTGTGCAGGAATATGGCAGCTCGGGCCATTTTGGCCGGCAGATGCCTATGCAGAAGGCTGCGATGGAGGGTGGAGGGTAGAGAGGCGAACTTGGCCGGCGACGGCAGTCGTCATGGCCATGTGTCTCATTGGTCGGCTGGTTAGGACGGTGGCTGCCAGGCTCTCTTTCTCTCTTTCTCTCACTTTCCCACTCTCTCTCATTCCATCTTTCCAAATCTCTCTATGTCTTTCCCTCTGTCTCCCTCTCCCTGGCATGGCAGTAGCCTAAGATCCAGCCCAGCTTAAGGGAATCAGCGTTTAAATCCAGCCAAACGCGGACTCGCCCTGACACTCACACACACACACACACCCTACTCTCCCCCTACCCCCTACCACTAACAATGGGACAGACAGATTTATTCTATAATGGGACTCCATTACATATCACAGTGTCCCCCAAACCCTGAGCTCGACCTCTTTTGAAATTAGATACGTATTTGTGTCGCCCCTCTCCAATTTTGTTTGTTTTGGTTTGTTTTTTGTTTGTTGGTGCAAATGCATTGACACAATTCAAATGCGCTTTACAAGATACGAGTGATAAAGAGAGCTCAATGCTTGGATTTTAATTTCATTGTTTGTCAGCGTTTTTTCGCTTCATCAAAGTACATCAAAAAGCATGAACGCTGCGCTTTGATATTTTGGCTCAGTTCAACTCTGACTCATATTACTTTTTCTGCTCCTTCAACTTAAGTAACTCCTTGACGTCACTAACCTATGAAATAATAGTATTGAATAACTTGCTTGTTTTAACCCTGGTGCATTAACCCCATGTGTCTGTCTGTCCCCCAGATCAACCGACCTCTCACCATGAAGAAGGAGGGCATCCAGACCAGGAACAGGAAGATGTCCAGCAAGTCGAAGAAGAGCAAAAAGTCCCACGACAGCATGGACGACTTCTCCAAGAGCCTGATGGAGAAGAGCAGCTCGTTCAGCCCCGCCGCTCTGTCCCGCCACATGTCCTCCTTCCCCCCCTTCTCACACTCCGGCCACATGCTGTCCACCCCCACGCCCATGCACCCCTCCTCCTTCGCCCCCCACCCCCACTCCAGTATGGTCTCTGCCATGGGCTAGAAGACCCCAATGGTACCACCCACCTCCCAAAACCCCTCAATCAACAATTAACCCCCCCATCCTCTTACCCTCAGTTCTCTTAGCTTACCTGAATCTCAAGCTGAAAGATAACCAAACTGATCTCTGCTACCCATAACCAACCACTCTGCTCCATCACCAAGCCGCCTATGATCTGACCTCGGTGTGAGGGAGACAGGCTCTATGGGTCCTTGCTTTTGTTCAGTTGTATCTTTTTTCATCTTTATCAAGTGTATCTACTGCGATACTCAAAGCCTGGCAGACTGACTCAATGACTGAGGTTTTCTGACTCCTGGGGAGACCATTGTTGTTCTCCGACCTGGGAGAAAAGATCCTGAAGCTTCACCCACTCACTGACTGTGTCCTCCCAGCTGATAACCCCCAATCCGGAATCCCATTTGTGTGCAAAATGCCATTATTCATGGGAAAAGCAAAGATTATAAACAATCATTACAAAAGCTATTACATTTATGATGCCCCAGATTATAAACAATCATTATAAAAGCTCCAATTTATGATGCCCCCCCTCCCCTTCTCACCCTACTTCACACACCTGTATGACAGGACCCCCCGAGCCGTGAGAAGACGAGAGAAGATGAACTTTGAATATATTTGTACAAATTGTATGAAATACAGTACATTTAATGAAGACTTTTTAATTAAGTAAAATGCCCATGGGCAGCTAACGACAGAAGGGTACGAAGGATGCCTCTGCTTCCTGGATAGAGGGATGAGGAAAGGAAAGAACAGATAAAAGGACAGTTCACTTTCGCCTGCTGGAAAACGTGTTTGATGCATTAAGCTTGTAGAGAGTCTATTGTTCTGACTGCAGGCGTCTCTTTTTTGGATGTGCTATAGGTCTCGGGCTGTTGGTTTGTGTTCACATGCTAGCACATACACACACATATACACACATCATACTTTCACATACACAAACACACACACACTGCCACATTGGATAACCTGAAAGACTTTCTTCCGGCCCACAGATTATATGCATTGTGAAAAAAGTTCCTGTATTTGTTATTTGTATGTATAATTCAGAGTACCAAAAATACGAAAGAAACAAAGATGTAGAATTATTTCTTTATGTTATGCAGACTGAATGGTTGTAAAAATTTAATATTAATCACTAGTGTAAAAAATGACTGCTTTTTTGTTTCGTAATTTTTTTTCTTTTCTTTGAAAATAATAAACTAGTTTAATCTCTGTTGACATGTTAGCCTGTTGTTGCGATACTTATTTTGTTCTCTGGTGCGTTGTCGTCGTGTGATGTTTGACACATCGTCACCCCACCCCACGCCTCTCCAGACCTGTCTGCAACACCCCAGGCCATTTTTACCCAGCATTCACAGCAGCAACTGACCTGACAGCTCTTGTGGTGAAGGACAAACAGGAAGTGCAGAAATAAACAGTGGCACTGTGACTGTAGGAGGACTCACGTAATTTCACGGCTAGACAGGCAGGCTAACTCTCACAATCACAACTGACCTGCACTTTAAATCTGTTCATAATGAAACAGAAAGCTTGGCAGAAATACTCCTGTACAGTTGAAGTCAGAAGTTTACATACACTTAGGTTGGAGTGATTAGAACTCGTTTTTCAACCACTCCACACATTTCTTGTTAACAAACTATAGTTTTGGCAAGTCGGTTAGGACATCTACTTTGTGCGTGACACAAGTAATTTTCCAACAATTGTTTACAGACAGATTATTTCACTTATAATTCACTGTATCACAATTCCAGTGAGTCAGAAGTTTACATACACTAAGTTGACTGTGCCTTTAAACAGCTTGGAAAATTCCAGAAAATGATGTCATGGCTTTAGAAGCTTCTGATTGATTGGCTAATTGACATCATTTGAGTCAATTGGAGGTGTACCTGTGGATGTATTTCAAGGCCTACCTTCAAACTCAGTGCCTCTTTGCTTGACATCATTGGAAAATCAGCCAAGACCTCAGAAAAAAAGTTGGTTCATCCTTGGGAGCAATTTCCAAACGCCTGAAGGTACCAAGTATAAACACCATGGGACCACGCAGCCGTCATACTGCTCAGGAAGGAGACGCGTTCTGTCTCCTAGAGATGAACGTACTTTGGTGCGAAAAGTGCAAATCAATCCAAGAACAACAGCAAAGGATCTTGAGAAGATGCTAGAGGAAACAGGTACAAAAGTATCTATATCCACAGTAAAATGTGTCCTATATCGACATAACCTGAAAGGCCGCTCAGCAAGGAAGAAGCCACTGCTCCAAAACTTCCATAAAAAAGCCAGACTATGATTTGCAACTGCACATGAGGACAAATATCATACTTTTTGGAGAAATGTCCTCTGGTCTGATGAAACAAAAATAGAACTGTTTGGCCATAATGACCATCGTTATGTTTGGAAGAAAAAGGGTGTGGCTTGCAAGCCGAAGAACACCATCCCAACCGTGAAGCACGGGGTTGGCAGCATCATACTGTGGGAGTGCTTTGCTGCAGGAGGGACTGGTGCACTTCACAAAATAGATGGCATCATGAGGAAGGAAAATTATGTGGATATATTGAAGCAACATCTCAAGACATCAGTCAGGAAGTTAAAGCTTGGTCGCAAATGGGTCTTCCAAATGGACAACGACACCAAGCATACTTCAACATTTGTGGCAAAATGGTTTAAGGACAACAAAGTAAAGGTATTGGAGTGGCCATCACAAAGCCCTGACCTCAATCCTATAGAACATTTGTGGGCAGAACTGAAAAAGCGTGTGCGAACAAGGAGGCCTACAAACCTGACTCAGTTACACCAGCTCTGTCAGGAGGAATGGGCCAAAATTCAACCAACTTATTGTGGGAAGCTTGTGGAAGGCTACCCGAAACGTTTGACCCAAGTTAAACAATTTAAAGGCATTGCTACCAAATACTTATTGAGTGTATGTAAACTTCTGACCCACTGGGATTGTGATTAAATAAATAAAAGCTGAAATAAATAATTCTCTCTACTATTATTCTGACATTTCACATTCTTAAAATAAAGTGGTGATCATAACTGACCTAAAACAGAGAATTTCTACTAGGATTAAATGTCAGGAATTGTGAAAAACTGAGTTTAAATGTATTTGGCTAAGGTGTATGTAAACCTCCGTCTTCAACTGTAGGTATCAGCTCGTTATTAGGAATCAGTCATGTTTCTGGAGAGAGCATGTGAAATTAGAATGTGTATTTGGTTTTTAGAATTCCATTGTTCTACAGTATGGAGCTGATTGGTGCGGTTATTAGTTGTCTCAGACAATTTAGTGAATTCACTTAAATCAATCTGATGAATTCAGATCCTCATGTAAAATAATAATTCTGAAATTCTTACATGCCACATTTCAAGTTTCTTAGCGTCCATGTGCTTTTTGACTACATAATGTCAATATTGCACCAATCTTAAAAAGCTGGTGAAAACCAGACACAGACATGATACAACAATAGAAAATACATCAATCACAGAGAGTAAAACAATATATTTGGTTGGAACAACTATTTCAATACATTTTATCATCAACACACCAAACCCATGTGTTGCCTACACAGCAACAGCAGTAAGATTTTATTTTGTCACAAGCAATTCAGCTAGTCCACCACATACTAGAAGGTGCTGAAGAGCAATTAATCATTTTCTCCCTTTCTTTTGAAAACCATGACTGTTTGAGTTTTGAATTGGAATATTGAAGAGGAACTCAGCATCAGTTTCGAACGCATTGTGGCTGAAGTTCCTCAACATCGCTCTCCTTCCCCATCAAGTGTAAAGCATATTCATATACACATATTGATATACATATAAGTATACATACAGTGCCTTTGGGGGGGATGGAATTGAGAGTGCATGAACGATGGTAAGAAGTAGCCATCATCTCAATAGTGTTATTATTGTCTGCTACTGTTACTGTATTGACTTCAATCACACTGTACTCTGCCAAAGGGAATGAGAGCTATGTGATTGAGGAACAAGGATGTAAAAGTACCGGTTTAGGTACATTAAATAACCAGAGCAAAAACATGCCTTTATTCTTAAATAGCCTACAAAATCATTATTTTCTTTATTTAAAAAAGTATGAAAATCATGTGATTTTTATCAAAGAGTGCATTGGGTTCGATTTGAAGTTAAATGTAATTCAAACAGCACACCATCTGTTCTGTGTTTAGGTTCCTAAGACATGCTTCAGCCTTCTTACAGCCAAGCTTTTTAGCATTATACTCACTCAACTGGATTCCACTTACCACTGTATACTACTGAGTTCTGTAGTCTTCGGTCACTGTCAAAATGTTCAAATAGCTTTGACAGCATAGTATTAGTATACATACAGTAATGATATATTGTAAGGCACACATATGCATTTATTTCTCACTTGGAAGATAAACCACATAGCATCAATGGGATGAACACTTGTTACTTCATCTAGACGTAGATCCTTTGAAACGATACCTTGGATCAACTCATTTGTAAAAACAGACATATTATACAAACAGATATACACAGTGGCAATTCAGAGAATACATGTTCCAGTCTCTACTCCAACTCCACCCCCTGTACTGCCCTTTTCTCTGACTTCACTTCAGCGAGGCCAAACAGAAGTCTACCAGCCATTGGCCATAATTTGTTTCTGACCCACTGTGTCCAATCAGGAGATTTGCTCCTGTGTTTTAACAGCGCAATTGAAGGAGGCAATGTAGGATGAGGATGAAAATTCTCTCTGTGTGTGTGTGTGTTTCTGTGTGTGTATGTGTGTATTAAGGGGATTGAGGTGAACCCTTGGCCTGTGGCGGGACCCCATGCCCCCTGGCCAACCTTTCACCTTGGCGCCGTGCTATGAGTGTCTGCCAAGGGTGACTGAAAGTCCACTGACAGACACAGGTGAGTAATATAAACAGATGTACTCCGACCCCTCTCCCCTCCCCCTCCTATTCTCCACTCTCTCACCTGATGGTTCTCCTTCTGTCTTACACCAGCTCACAGGCTGTCTCACAGGCCACAACTATCCTTTTCCTCCCTCATTGCTTTTCCTCTAGCACTCTTTTGTTACCTATTTTCTCTCTCTCTCTCTCTCTCTCTCTCTCTCTCTCTCTCTCTCTCTCTCTCTCTTTGTGTGGTTAGGGATGAGTCTCAGGTAGAGTAGGGATGGAGGCAGATGTGTCGTGGCAGGTGTTGATGTTCAGTAATGAGCTACTCTTAGGGATGAATCTGACCTATTCTGTGCCCCATGCCATGCTCCAGTGCTCTCCATCCAGGTGTGACCATCTCTGGGGTACAAACAGGGTGAACCGGGGTCCACTGGAGGTCAGACGGAGCTCTGGGGGAGGTGTGTGTGTGTACTGAGTGAATGACTGAGTGAGTTAGTGTGTGTGTGTGTTTGCGTGTGTGTGGTTGAGTGACATTATATTCACACTAATTGGTGTCAGTGTTTCTAAACCTCTCTCTCGTGTTTTTGTACTGTGGATATTGTTGTATAACTTGTTTTCAGTATAAGCCCACAGTCAGTGTTGCTAGGGGGTTTTCTTTAGCAGTTTCAACTCATACAGTTGTCATGTTTTTTTTTGTTGCCTACCTGCTTTTTGTTGTCATTGTTTAGCCAAATGGTATGTGGTCTTGCCATTATGCTATTGGTGTTTCAGCTGTTGTTTTTCCATCAGGGTAGATCATTTGCATAATTCTTAATTTTGACTCCATATCACAGGAGGTTGGTGGCACATTAATTGGGGAGGACGAGCTGGTGGTAATGGCTGGAACAGAATCAGTGGAATGGTATCAAATACATCAAACATGGTTTCCATGTGTTTGATGCCATTCCATTAGCTCTGTTCCGGCCATTATTATGAGCTGTCCTCCCCTCAGCAGCCTACAGTGCTCCATACAGGCCTAATATTTCGTTTTTTATCTATTATTGTTAGATATACAGTGGAATTCGGAAAGTATTCAGACCCCTTCACTTTTCCACATTTTGTTACGTTACAGCCTTGTTCTAAAATTGATTAAAAATAAAAACAGAAATATCACATTTACATAAGTATTCAGACCATGTACTCAGAACTTTGTTGAAACACCTTTGGCAGCGATTACAGCCTTGAGTCTTCTTGGGTACAACGCTACAAGCTTGGCACACCTGTATTTGGTGAGTTTCTCCCATTCTTCTCTGCAGATCCTCTTAAGCTCTGTCTGGTTGGATGGGGAGCGTCGCTGCACAGCTATTTTCAGGTCTCTCCTGAGATTTTCGATCGAGTTCAAGCCCGGACTCTGGCTGGGCCACTCAAGGACATTCAGAGACTTGTCCCGAAGCCACTCCTGCATTGTCTTGGCTGTGTGCTTAGGGTCGTTGTCCTGTTGGAAGGTGAACCTTCGCCCTTGTCTGAGGTCTTGAGCGCTCTGGAGCAGGTTTTCATCAAGGATCTCTGTGTACTTTGCTCTGTTCATCTTTCCCTTGATCCTGACTAGTCTCCCAGTCCCTGCCGCTGAAAAACATCTCCACAGCATGATGCTGCCACCACCATGCTTCACAGTAGGGATGGTGCCAGGTTTCCTCCAGATGTGAAGCTTGGCATTCAGGCCAAAGAGTTCAATCTTGGTTTCATCAGACTAGAGAATCTTGTTTCTCATGGTCTACTAAGTTAGTCTATTCCTAGAAAACATTGAACCGCTGTAGTTTACAACAATTATAATTGTTATATTTGAGCGTTTCAGTGAAACGTAAGTGAGGGAGGCCCCGCTCTCTCGCTTTCCCAGATGTTTAGTTCATTTCATTCCGATCTCCTTTGCATTATTGAAGCCATTTTATGTAGCCTGTCAACTATGTGTCTGTCTATCCCTGTTCTCTCCTCTCCGCACAGGCCATACAAACGCCTCACACCGTGTGGCTGCTGCCACTCTAACCTGGTGGTCCCTGCACGCACGACCCATGTGGAGTTCCAGGTCTCCGGCAGCCTCTGGAACTGCCGTTCTGCGGCCAACAAGGCAGAGTTCATCTCAGCCTATGCTACCCTCCAGTCCCTCGACTTCTTGGCGCTGACGGAAACATGGATTACCACAGAAAACACTGCTACTCCTACTGCTCTCTCCTCGTCTGACCATGTGTTCTCGCATACTCCGAGAGCATCTGGTCAGCTTGGTGGTGGCACAGGAATCCTCATCTCTCCCAAGTGGACATTCTCTCTTTCTCCCCTGACCCATCTGTCTATCTCCTCATTTGAATTCCATGCTGTCACAGTCACTAGCCCATTCAAGCTTAACATCCTTATCATTTATCGCCCTCCAGGTTCCCTTGGAGAGTTCATCAATGAGCTTGACGCCTTGATACAGTGGGGAGAACAAGTATTTGATACACTGCCGATTTTGCAGGTTTTCCTACTTACAAATCATGTAGAGGTCTGTAATATGTATCATAGGTACACCTCAACTGTGAGAGACGGAATCTAAAACAAAAATCAAGAAAATCACATTGTATGATTTCTAAGTAATTAATTTGCATTTTATTGCATGACAAAAGTATTTGATCACCTACCAACCAGTAAGAATTCCGGCTCTCACAGACCTGTTCGTTTTTCTTTAAGAAGCCCTCCTGTTCTCCACTCATTACCTGTATTAACTGCACCTGTTTGAACTCGTTACCTGTATAAAAGACACCTGTCCACACACTCAATCAAACAGACTCCAACCTCTCCACAATGGCCAAGAACAGAGAGCTGTGTAAGGACATCAGGGATAAAATTGTAGACCTGCACAAGGCTGGGATGGGCTACAGGACAATAGGCAAGCAGCTTGGTGAGAAGGCAACAGCTGTTGGCGCAATTATTAGAAAATAGAAGAAGTTCAAGATGATGGTCAATCACCCTCGGTCTGGGGCTCCATGCAAGATCTCACCTCGTGGGGCATCAATGATCATGAGGAAGGTGAGGGATCAGCCCAGAACTACACGGCAGGACCTGGTCAATGACCTGAAGAGAGCTGGGACCACAGTCTCAAAGAAAACCATTAGTAACACACTATGCCGTCATGAATTAAAATCCTGCAGTGCACGCAAGGTCCCCCTGCTCAAGCCAGCGCATGTCCAGGCCCGTCTGAAGTTTGCCTATGACCATCTGGATGATCCAGAGGAGGAATGGGAGCAGGTCATGTGGTATGATGAGACAAAAATAGAGCTTTTTGGTCTAAACTCCACTCGCCGTGTTTGGAGGAAGAAGAAGGATGAGTACAACCCCAAGAACACCATCCCAACCGTGAAGCATGGAGGTGGAAACATCATTATTTGGGGATGCTTTTCTGCAAAGGGGACAGGATGACTGCACCGTATTGAGGGGAGGATGGATGGGGCCATGTATCGCGAGATCTTGGCCAACAACCTCCTTCCCTCAGTAAGAGCATTGAAGATGGGTTGTGGCTGGGTCTTCCAGCATGACAACGACCTGAAACACACAGCCAGGGCAACTAAGGAGTGGCTCCGTAAGAAGCATCTCAAGGTCCTGGAGTGGCCTAGCCAGTCTCCAGACCTGAACCCAATAGAAAATCTTTGGAGGGAGCTGATAGTCCGTATTGTCCAGCGACAGCCCCGAAATCTGGAGAAGGTCTGTATGGAGGAGTGGGCCAAAATCCCTGCTGCAGTGTGTGCAAACCTGGTCAAGACCTACAGGAATAGTATGATCTCTGTAATTGCAAACAAAGGTTTCTGTACCAAATATTAAGTTCTGCTTTTCTGATGTATCAAATACTTATGTCATGCAATAAAATGCAAATTAATTACTTAAAAATCATACAATGTGATTTTCTGGATTATTGTTTTAGATTCCGTCTCTCACAGTTGAAGTGTACCTATGATAAAAATTACAGACCTCTACATGCCTTGTAAGTAGGAAAACCTGCAAAATCGGTAGTGTATCAAATACTTGTTCTCCCCACTGTAAGTTCCTTTCCTGAGGATGGCTCACCCCTCACAGTTCTGGGTGACTTTAACCTCCCTACGTCTACCTTTGACTCATTTCTCTCTGCCTCCTTCTTTCCACCCCTCTCCTCTTTTGACCTAGGATATAGGATTCTTGTTGTGAGGCATTCTTAAGAGCAGCTGAAGCTGTAGTACACTACAATGTGAAGTGTTTGCTAGACAGTTTATTCTAGCTTTTCTGGATCCTTTTGTATGTGTTCAAGTTGACTACTGAACTCTGAACACCTTGCATTAAATAAAACACCTAACTTACCTGAAAGACTGTCCATCACGTTCCATTACATTACACATAAGAGTCAGTGGACGAAGGCGTCTTCTGTAGGGGGAAGTTTTGTTAAGATCCCCGACACTCAGTCTGAACATTATCTTTCATATCAGCAATAAATACTTTTCAAGGTTAAATTAATAATAACCAAAAGGTTAAATTGAGACACACCTTGATAGGGTTAGGGTTAGTGTTCCCACATGACCATATCTCCATGTTACAGCGCATGTTTACGGAACACAGACGGAAGACAAGAGGCGACAACCAGTGCTAATTAGCTATCTAGCATGCTCCGAACACCTGTGTGTAAGGGTAACTTGGGAAGTGTAGTTTTGTCGGATGGAGGCACCCATGGCTGTATGGGTCTGTGCCGAACTGCTACAGTAGGTGTATCTTTTTTATTTGAAGGATTGAAGATAAGGGCCATATGTATCGATAGCCATATCCCAAGCAATAGTTATGGACGTTTCTAAACGTTAAAACACAGCGTAGGGATTGTAGTTCACATGAGGCAGTCGAAGCTAATGGCTGAGAACTGTAGGGAGAAGGCAGAAGGCCGCCTAGAGTTTTTGAGTGCTAGTTATTTGCTACGGTGTGTGCATGGCCGGCGTAAAAGGTGCAAAAGACCTCAGCTGGCTGCCTTTTTCTGTGATTGAACGGCATATTTCAGCACATTTGAGGACAATTGAACGAATTCAAATCCAAAGTTAGCAAATTATAGTTCAACAGCTTATATGCTGTATAGTTGCTTAATTCTCTACTACCTGATGAAAGTAAACAAATAGTTTTCCTATACAACAATCTAGTTTAGGCCATGCACATGAACATTGATGTAGGCCTAAAAGCTAGCTATAGGCCTATGAAAGCCATAACATAACACGTATGATGTTTGAAAACACAACAGTGTTACATGTTCTTGTTGATGCCAGCAGTGTATGGTAGATATGCAGATTTTGGAATTGTGTTGCTGCTATGTACAGTGGGGAAAAAAGTATTTAGTCAGCCACCAATTGTGCAAGTTCTCCCACTTAAAAAGATGAGAGAGGCCTGTAATTTTCATCATAGGTACACGTCAACTATGACAGACAAAATGAGAATTTTTTTCTCCAGAAAATCACATTGTACGATTTTTAATGAATTTATTTGCAAATTATGGTGGAAAATAAGTATTTGGTCAATAACAAAAGTTTCTCAATACTTTGTTATATACCCTTTGTTGGCAATGACACAGGTCAAACGTTTTCTGTAAGTCTTCACAAGGTTTTCACACACTGTTGCTGGTATTTTGGCCCATTCCTCCATGCAGATCTCCTCTAGAGCAGTGATGTTTTGGGGCTGTCGCTGGGCAACACAGACTTTCAACTCCCTCCAAAGATTTTCTATGGGGTTGAGATCTGGAGACTGGCTAGGCCACTCCAGGACCTTGAAATGCTTCTTACGAAGCCACTCCTTCGTTGCCCGGGTGGTGTGTTTGGGATCATTGTCATGCTGAAAGACCCAGCCACGTTTCATCTTCAATGCCCTTGCTGATGGAAGGAGGTTTTCACTCAAAATCTCATGATACATGGCCCCATTCATTCTTTCCTTTACACGGATCAGTCGTCCTGGTCCCTTTGCAGAAAAACAGCCCCAAAGCATGATGTTTCCACCCCCATGCTTCACAGTAGGTATGGTGTTCTTTGGATGCAACTCAGCATTCTTTGTCCTCCAAACACGACGAGTTGAGTTTTTACCAAAAAGTTCTATTTTGGTTTCATCTGACCATATGACATTCTCCCAATCCTCTTCTGGATCATCCAAATGCACTCTAGCAAACTTCAGACGGGCCTGGACATGTACTGGCTTAAGCAGGGGGACACGTCTGGCACTGCAGGATTTGAGTCCCTGGCGGCGTAGTGTGTTACTGATGGTAGGCTTTGTTACTTTGGTCCCAGCTCTCTGCAGGTCATTCACTAGGTCCCCCTGTGTGGTTCTGGGATTTTTGCTCACCGTTCTTGTGATCATTTTGACCCCATGGGGTGAGATCTTGCGTGGAGCCCCAGATCGAGGGAGATTATCAGTGGTCTTGTATGTCTTCCATTTCCTAATAATTGCTCCCACAGTTGATTTCTTCAAACCAAGCTGCTTACCTATTGCAGATTCAGTCTTCCCAGCCTGGTGCAGGTCTACAATTTTGTTTCTGGTGTCCTTTGACAGCTCTTTGGTCTTGGCCATAGTGGAGTTTTTGGAGTGTGACTGTTTGAGGTTGTGGACAGGTGTCTTTTATACTGATAATGAGTGGACAGAGGAGCCTCTTAAAGAAGAAGTTACAGGTCTGTGAGAGCCAGAAATCTTGCTTGTTTGTAGGTGACCAAATACTTATTTTCCACCATAATTTGCAAATAAATTCATTAAAAATCGTACAATGTGATTTTCTGGATTTTTTTCTCTCAATTTGTCTGTCATAGTTGACGTGTACATATGATGAAAATTACAGGCCTCTCTCATCTTTTTAAGTGGGAGAACTTGCACAATTGGTGGCTGACTAAATACTTTTTTCCCCCACTGTAAGTCTATTCTGTTGTGTAATACCAAGTACCACTGCCAAACCTGAAAGTTATTCAATAGGCTACATTGAGCCAGGTACTGTTTAGATGGTTCCTCACATCATACCATTGTGTTGCCCACATCACCAAGGCATGACCTCAGGGAAAACATAAAGGCTTTTGTTTTGTAATTTTTCTTCACTCCATCACACTGGCATCAGTTCAACCATGTCACCTCCTGATCACTCCAAAGGAATGTGATTTATGAATAGTGAAGAAAACATGCATGAGGATACTTGTTTCAATGTAACAAACTGATAATGCAGGTGGTGGTGAGTTCATGTCTTTTATAAAGATTGTTCTAGCTAGCCCCTCCAATATGAATGTTTTCACCCTAGCCAAAACATGTGATGAATGCATGTCTTACAGTGGGAGTTCTCTCACTTCTACAAGCTTTGTTCATGTCCCCCTCACCACTTTGTAAAGGGCTGTCATGTGCTTCATTGTCTTCTTAACAATCGTACATTTGAACCATAATCTCCCGTCAAAACATTGCAGATAAAATATAATTATCTCCTTTTGTGAGGTGCCTTCAGGCTCCTTTGGCCGGCCTAGCAGACAACGTGCCTAAACCCTCATCATCCCACACACACAACCGATGACTGCAGCGAGTCAGCCAGCCTGCTTGATGGGAGAAACATTAACCTACGAAGTAAAACGCTCTAGATATTTGTGTGTGAACGTGTGGGTGTGTGTGTGAGGCTGTGTGTGTCCAAATACACACTAAACATTCCCCTGTTGACACAGCTTATTTAAATTAAAAGAAAATATTCCATTTCTTCTTTGTGTGACAAACACTGAGTAGGAACTGGAGAGGATGGTTGAGGACTGGCTGTAGACTAGACGTAAAGATGGTGGAGCAGGCCCACATGTGACTGACAGAGAGAGAGAGAGAGAGAGTGAGAGCGAGAGCGAGGGGGGAGGGTAGCCTGAGGGGAAGGGCATCTTGTGGAACACTGGAGGCAGTACCGTGTTAAAGTTCACAAGTTCACCAGGGGAGCACCTAAGAGGAACGCACCCTGGTCTGTGACAGGTGTGTCAGGGGGAGTGAGTGACGACTGGAGAGGTGAGGGGAGGAGAAACGGAGTGAGTTAGGAGTGTGGGAGAGAGAGAGAGAGAGAGAGAGAGAGAGAGAGAGAGAGAGAGAGAGAGAGAGAGAGAGAGAGAGAGAGAGAGAGGGAAAGAGTTGGTGGGGGCCTGGGGGTATAAGTTAGTATTTTAGGGGAGAATGCGGGTTGAGGTGAGATGTGTCTAACTCCTCCTGTGCTTCTCTCTCTCTCCCTCCCTCCCTCTCTCTCTCTCTCTCTCTCTCTCTCTCTCTCTCTCTCTCTCTCTCTCTCTCTCTCTCTCTCTCTCTCTCTCTCTCTCTCCATCTCTGTCAGGTGGAGAGGATTCCCTAAGGCTCCAAACAGGCCTGAAAAGAGGAACATGTGTGCCATTGTCCCTGAGAACGCCTCAAACAGGCACACACAACACCTGTAAAACCACACACACTGGCAACCCCCTGAAAACACTACCCCCTTCCACCACACACACACGTAATCCCATCATATACTTCACAAATCTTGATGACTCTTCCTATTATCATCGGTACCTAAAGTGCCATTTATGAACTCATCCTTCTAGCTCGACTCCCTCCATGTTGTCAATGCCTGTGTAGCATAGCGTAGCCCATCGAGCTATTCCTCACAGTACCAGCATAATATACCCCATCTACGTATTTTTCAAATGTCACACTTTCTGATAACATATGCCCTGTTGATCATTTTTAACAGACAACCGTCTCTCAGAGCCCTCCTCAAACCCATCCTCACCTGTAAAAACCACAAACACAATTTGCATGGGCCCGCCTCCAGAATTTCCCAACATAAACCAGGCCCTTCATTTTCTAACTGTGGTGCATTCCACGTTCACCTGTATGACACCTTTAAGCCAGTCACAGCCCCACAGACAGACATATCAAACTGTTGTTGATGTTTTCTTCATTGTTTGTGTGTTGGTTTGGCAGCAGTGTTCAGGGACATCCATTAAGTTGGGTTTGATAGGGACAGGATCTTGGCACAGGACGGCCTACCTGGGAGGGGGTGTTTGATGTGTGTGGAGCGTCTGGCAGCGCCTCTCTTTATCAACGTTTAGGCATGCATTAATTATCACGTACACTGAGAGTGAATGGAGGCTAGATACATTAGACCACTCATACAGGATTTGTGTGTGCACAGGTGGATGTGTATTTGCTTTTGTGTAGTCATTGTATTATATCATAGCTTTTTAAAGTTTATCATATAGTATGGTCTTATGTTAATATATGATGAGGTAATCAGTGTGTTTTTCAGTAAACTGGCCTTTCAGTGTGGACATTAGTATCAAGACTTTCTGGATAGGTGTGTGTATGTGTGTGTATACACTCCCAACAGAAAGTGTAACTGACAGGGTAACCTCTGTGTGTGTTCGTTGGCTGCCCAGAGCCTGCGGCTGTTTACATAGAACTCTGCCATAGTTCCAACTGTAGTCTAGGATGTCACATGTCATTGACTCCCTGCAGCCAATCAGACAAGCCTTTTTAAGTAAATACGGTATTCCTGCTGAGGACCTCCGTTTACTACCATCTTGGAATCTTGAGTAGTTATCTACACTACAGCACCTGAGGAAGTCACAGGAATGATCAGGGAAGTGACTAAACACATTAGTGCAACCCTCATACCTCCCTCCCCGCACAGACCCACACACATACACATGCTACCTACTGTAGCTCATTAGTGGCTAATCCAGAAAGCCATCTCTTTCCTGATTGTAGAGTCAATCTATTCCTGCGTGCTCATCCTCCATGGCCAATGCATTTCATAGAGGAAACAGTGATCAGGGATCTCAGTATAGATATATTGATACTGTCACGTACAGAAGAGGACCCAAGAGCGCAAGTTCAAATTCAGAGTTCTTTATTCAAGGTTACAGGCGGGAAAAGGAGTCCCAGGGGTGTCAGGGGTCTTTCAGGGTCCTCCTGTGGGTACCTGTGCTCCGGGGGTCACCAAATGTCCGGGGGTGTCCAGTCCAAGTGCTTAGTGTGTGTGTTCCCCAGTGATGGAGCGGCGTATCGGGCTGAGGGTGGTGAAACGTCTGGGCACGCTCATCTGGTGGTCGGAGACCTGGGGGAACACACACACACAACAGCAATATGAATGGCAGGCAGAAGTACAGATCAGGGCTGGGCAAATATCGTGGTGAGAGACAGAAGGCAGAAACGAGTTACCGGAGGGGCTGAAGATCGGAGAGTAGTCGAGGTCCAGAAGGCAGGTTGGGATAGACGGGGCAGTAGAACAAGGAGGCAGTCAAGAAAGGATCGGTATCACAAACAGGAGTCAGAGCGCAGACAGGCAGGTTACTGGTCCGGGTTTGAAGACGATCTGACAGGGCTTGGCTGAAAAACAGGGCTTGATATACTGGGAGAGGTAGTGGGGAAATGCAGTTCAGCTGGCAGAGTAATTAGAACAGAGTGAGGCAAGGTGAGGATGGTGAGTGGGAAATGCAGTGCAGCTGGCCAGGTAACAAGAGCAGAGCAGGACAGGTGGAGCTAGTTAGGCTGAGTAGAGAGAGGGAGGTGAGCAGAGTGGAAGATAATTGAATGCAATTAATGTTGCTACCAGGGAGAGAGAGTGCTCATGACAGGACCCCCCCTCCAAGGGACGGCCCCAGAAGTCCCAAGAACAACATCATGCCGGGAGGGTGGAGGGGAGCAGGCGGCGGGTCAGAACTCCTCCGAGCGGTCCGAGTGAATCTCCTCATCCTCAGAAGGAGCTGGAGGGTCACGGTCGGGAGACAGGACAGGCACTGAGACAGGAGCAGGGCGGGCCGGACGGCTAGGAACCCCTCTTGGACGGCCCCTACGGATTGCAGGCTGATCAGGATGTAGTCGGTGGAAGTCAGTGATAAGGGTCCGGTCCACTATCCTCCCTGGCCGGGATCCAGGTCCTCTCCTCTGGACCATATCCCTCCCAATCAACGAGGTACTGGAGACCCCTACCCCTTCGCCTAGAGCGGAGCAGCCGCCGGACGGTGAAGACAGGACCGCCATCTACGAGGCGCGGAGGAGGTGGCGCCGGAGCTGCAGGGACCAGGGGACTTTCATGGACCGGCTTGACCTTGGAGACGTGGAAGGTGGGGTGGACCCGCATGGAAGCGGGCAACTGAAGTCGGACCGCCGTTGGACTGATGACTTTCTGCACAGGAAAAGGACCAATGAAGCGAGGGGCCAGCTTTCGTGATACAACCCGCAGCGGCAGATCCGGGCAGACAGCCAGACCTTCTGACCAACCCGGTAAGTAGGTGCTGGGGTCCTCCGTCGGTTGGCACCGACGGCGTAGCTGGTTCCAGACTTCAGGAGCACAGTGCGAGCCTGGGCCCAAGTGCGGCGGCAGCGGCGGGCATACGCAAGAGCAGACGGACAGGTGGCATCCGCCTCCTGGCTGGCAAACAGTGGAGGTTGATACCCGTAGACACACTGAAAGGGGGAGAGCCCGGTGGAGGAACTGGTGAGTGAATTATGGGCATATTCCACCCAGAGCAGGTGTTGAGCCCAGGCCCGGGGATTTTGGGAAGCCACACACCTCAGTGCCTTCTCCAGCTCCTGGTTCATGCGTTCAGTCTGGCCGTTTGACTGCGGGTGGAATCCAGACGATAGGCTGGCGGTGGCCCCAAGGAGATGACAGAACTCCTTCCAAAAGGTTGCTGAGAATTGCGGGCCCCGGTCTGACACTATATCCTGGGGTAGGCCATGGATACGAAACACATGTTCCAGGACCACCTGGGAGGTCTCTTTAGCAGAGGGTAGTTTGGGAAGGGGCACGAAGTGGGTCATCTTACTAAAGCGGTCAACAATGGTAAGGATGACTGTGTGTCCGTCAGAGGGCGGAAGGCCCGTAACAAAGTCCAGTGAAACGTGGGACCAGGGCCTCTTGGGTATGAGTAGGGGTTGCAGCAACCCAGCAGGAGGCTGGTTGGGAGTCTTGTTTCGGTTACAAGTGGGACAAGCTCGGATGAATTCTCGGACATCCCGTCTCATCCCCCGCCACCAGAACCGCTGGCGGACCAGATGAAGGGTGCGAGTGATGCCGGGATGACAGGCCAGACGGGATTCGTGCCCCCACTGAATCACAGGTGACCTGAGATTTGCTGGAACAAACAGACGGTTGGGGGGCGCTGGTGCTTGGACCTGGCTGGTCCCGAAGAGCCTCCATGACCTGCTTCTCGATCTCCCAGGTGAGGGCCGCTACGACCAAGTGGCTGGGAAGAATGGGAGCTGTCATGGCGGTGGTCTCGTCCTTCTGAAACATCCGGGAAAGAGCATCAGGTTTGATGTTGCGAGATCCCGGGCGGTAGGAGAGCGTGAAATTGAAGCGCGTAAAGAACAGAGACCACCGCTGTTGACGGGAGTTCAGCCTCCTGGCTGTTTGGATATACTCCAGGTTCTTGTGGTCTGTCCACACTACGAATGGTTCCTTTGACCCCTCTAACCAGTGCCGCCATTCTTCAAGGGCGAGCTTGACAGCCAACAGCTCGCGGTTCCCAATGTCGTAGTTGCATTCGGCAGGGGTTAGCCGACGGGAGTAGAAGGCACAGGGGTGCATCTTGCCATCCTCAGCTGCTCTTTGAGAAAGCACTGCACCCACTCCCACGTCCGAAGCATCTACCTCCACCACAAACTGCCTTGCTGCATCTGGCATCTGGAGGATGGGAGCAGAAGTGAAACATGTCTTGAGGATATTGAAGGCCTTATCAGCAGCTGATGTCCATTGGTACGGTTGTTTAGTGCTGGTTAGCGCCGTGAGGGGTGCAGCCACTGTGCTATAGTTTCTGATGAATCTCCTATAAAAGTTGGCAAAGCCCAGGAACTGTTGCAACTTCTTCCGAGACTCAGGAACTGGCCAGGAAGTGACAGCCGACACCTTCGTGAGATCCATCTGAATGCTGCCCTCGGTCACCACATACCCCAGGAATGAAACGGTCTTGGCATGGAACTCGCACTTCTCTGCCTTCACGAAAAGAGAGTTCTCCAGCAGGCGGCGCAGGACCAACCGGACGTGGTGCGTGTGTTCTGACAGAGTCTTTGAGAATATTAAAATATCGTCAAGGTACACAAATACGAACGTATTTAGCATGTCCCTGAGGATATCATTCACTAGGGCTTGAAAAACTGCTGGGGCATTGGTGAGGCCGAAGGGCATGACGAGATATTCATAGTGGCCGGTTGGTGTGTTGAACGCTGTCTTCCATTCGTCTCCCTCCCTCATCCGCACCAGATGGTAGGCATTGCGAAGGTCCAGCTTAGTGAATACAGTGGCTCCCTGCAGCAGTTCGAAGGCAGACGAAAGTAAGGGCAGTGGGTAGCGATTCTTAACCGTGATGTCGTTCAGACCCCGGTAATCTATGCATGGACGAAGAGAACCGTCCTTCTTGCCGACAAAGAAGAATCCCGCTCCTGCGGGGGAAGACGACGGTCTAATTATCCCGGAGGCAAGAGAGTCATTAATGTAGTCCTCCATGGCCTTTCTTTCCGGGGCTGACAGTGAATACAGACGACCCTTGGGAGGTGCTGTGCCAGGCAGGAGATCAATCGCGCAGTCATAGGGTCTGTGTGGGGGTAGAGATGTCGCCTTGGATTTGTTGAACACCTCTTTCAGGCTGTGGTAACAGGCCGGAACATTGGATATGTCGGAGGTAGCGCTAGATCCTTCCCGGTGAACGGGCAGGGTGGCCCCCCTTAAACAGGTCTGGTGACAACTCCTTCCCCACTCACGGACTGTTCCTGTCTCCCAGTCGATGTGGGGGTTGTGCTGACGGAGCCACGGGTATCCAAGAATGAGTGGTTGGCCAGGTGAGTGTAGGAGGTGAAACTGGATGGACTCCTGGTGGTTTCCTGACAGCAGGATTGTCACAGGGGCGGAGATATGAGTGACAGTGCCAAGATGATGCCCATCCAGGGCTCGTGCAGGAATGGGTTGTGTCAGTTGATGATGGTTCACGCCCAGTTGCTGTGCAAGCTCAGGGTCCATGATGTTTGCTTCGGCTCCGGAATCCACAAGGGCGGCCAATGTATGAGTCTTGTCAGAAAGCTGAAGGCGGAGATGAAGCAGGGTCTTTCGGATGGAGGGAGACTGAAGGCTTGTTGAGCTCACCCGGATCTCCCCTACACCTGGTGAGCTGCGGCTTTTGCCGGACAAGTAGCGACACGGTGATTCTCGCCACCACAGTAGAGGCAAAGGTTGGAGCTTAGACGGCGCCGACGCTCCTCGGGAGTCAGAGAGGCACGGCCAATCTCCATGGGCTCAGGCTGATTGAGTTGGCTATGGGACTTGACAGGCAGGGGCTGGACAGAAGCGGTATCGACCCGAGTACGGATGGCAGGTTGACTGAGACGGCCCTTCTCCCTCCTCCGGGTCTGTATACGGCGGTCAATGCGAACGGCAAGGTCAATGGCGGCATCAAGCGTTGAGGGCGGGTCATGGGAAACAAGCTCGTCCTTGATATAGTCCGCCAGGCTATGGAGGAAGGCTTGCACCAGTGCCTCTGGGTTAAACGAGCTTTGACTGGCCAGGGTACGAAAGTCAATGGAGAAGTCTGCCACTGTCCGATTGCCCTGACGGATGGTGAGCAGAGCTTGTGACGCTTCGGCTGTGGGCGAGCCTAGGTCAAAGACCTTTAACATCTCCTCCTCAAAGGCACTGAAGGAGGCACAGGCTGGGGTTTGCCGGTCGAATTCCGCCGTTCCCCACAACCGAGCTCGACCGGTGAGATGTGTGATGACATACCCCACCTTGGCTCCCTCTGTTGAGAAAGTCCTGGGCTGTAGTGCAAACTGGATTCGGCAGCTGCTCAAGAATGGTCTTACTTGCTTCTGGTTGCCATCAAAACGTTCCGGGTTCCCAATCCTTGGTTCAGGAGCGTGGGGATCTGGTGGCAGCACTGCCGGGCCTGCAGCATTGGGACCTCCAGCGGAGGGATGAAGGAGTATCGGTGGTACAGGAACAAAAGGACCAGGGGGGTGCAGGTGGAGTAGCCGGGCTTGAGAGTAGTTGCAGGGCTTGGGCTAGCTGTTGTTGCTGCAGTTGGAACTGTTGTTGCTGCTGGTTGAATAGCTGGAGAAGGGAAGCGATGTCGCCAGCCATCCGATTTATGTCTCCCTCAGAGCGTTCCAGTCGCTGTAGGGCAGTCCTCTCTGGCTCTTCCTCCATCGTGGTCAGGGAGTGCGCTGGGTCCATGATGGTCAGATCGTTCTGTCACGTACAGAAGAGGACCCAAGAGCGCAAGTTCAAATTCAGAGTTCTTTATTCAAGGTTACAGGCGGGAAAAGGAGTCCCAGGGGTGTCAGGGGTCTTTCAGGGTCCTCCTGTGGGTACCTGTGCTCCGGGGGTCACCAAATGTCCGGGGGTGTCCAGTCCAAGTGCTTAGTGTGTGTGTTCCCCAGTGATGGAGCGGCGTATCGGGCTGAGGGTGGTGAAACGTCTGGGCACGCTCATCTGGTGGTCGGAGACCTGGGGGAACACACACACACAACAGCAATATGAATGGCAGGCAGAAGTACAGATCAGGGCTGGGCAAATATCGTGGTGAGAGACAGAAGGCAGAAACGAGTTACCGGAGGGGCTGAAGATCGGAGAGTAGTCGAGGTCCAGAAGGCAGGTTGGGATAGACGGGGCAGTAGAACAAGGAGGCAGTCAAGAAAGGATCGGTATCACAAACAGGAGTCAGAGCGCAGACAGGCAGGTTACTGGTCCGGGTTTGAAGACGATCTGACAGGGCTTGGCTGAAAAACAGGGCTTGATATACTGGGAGAGGTAGTGGGGAAATGCAGTTCAGCTGGCAGAGTAATTAGAACAGAGTGAGGCAAGGTGAGGATGGTGAGTGGGAAATGCAGTGCAGCTGGCCAGGTAACAAGAGCAGAGCAGGACAGGTGGAGCTAGTTAGGCTGAGTAGAGAGAGGGAGGTGAGCAGAGTGGAAGATAATTGAATGCAATTAATGTTGCTACCAGGGAGAGAGAGTGCTCATGACAGATACTGCATATTGTGTTTCTTCATTATTAGCTGAGGAAGTGTGTGTTTGTATACATATTTAGCTGTGTGAGTCTCTGTGTTTGTTCTAGGACAGTTTTGTTGGGGTTGCTTGGTGGATGTTGCTAAGGGTCTCTGTCTGAATGTGTCCTGCCCTAAATGTCCTCTCACCCTCACCACTCACCCCTCATCCCCCTCATGTCCCTCTGGAATCCCAGTGAGTGTTTGGACTGGAGGCGGGGAGCGGAGACTGCTCATGTTTTCATAGCAAAAGCTCTTTCCTGAGGTAATGGTGGCCTGGGTTGACCACTGCCTGCTACACAGCAAGAGAGCAGCAGCTGCCTGGAGAGGGGTTAAGGCTGGCCTCAGATCAGATCTCCTTTACTTTAATCATAACGTTCACCGTTAGGAATATTCAGTAACCTATGATCCTGGACCAGTTGTTATAGGAGCCACATCTCTTGCTTTACCTGCTGAGCTCAGGTGGGCAGTGGGCAACAGTACAATGATGAGACATTAGGGGGAGAGAGGGAAGTGACTGGTGTTGCTATGGTGATATGGACTGTAATGAAGGGTGGGACATAATCCTACTACTACTACTAAGGAAAGGGTACTATATAAGCACATACAATCATCAGCCTTACAAAACAGGCTACATGGTCCAATGGAATTTGGCCTCAGTCCCTTGTTATAGCCTGTGAAGTACCAGAGATCGGGTGGGTTGGGTATTTATCAACGTAATGAGTGATTTGACAGAGTGGAGTGAAATGAACTATCCGAAGTGCTTGGCTGGGACACTGCAGTGACCCTGTCCTAAGGAAGTTAGTGGCAAATTGGGGGTTTAACTCAGAGAGGAAAGACTTTAGGTTGAGGCTCTAATTTGCTAAAGTGCTCCCCTAAATGCCAAGGCGCTACCTATACCAGACCTTGAACTTTAGTCTACATCACAACACAAGGCTATACACTCTATCTTTAGCTTCTTGACCCCTGACTGCACTCTCATAGGTCTACTCAAGGAAACTACAAATGTACACTACAAGACCACTTAACTGTAGTATTTCTCTAGATTAAGATTTGTCCTTAGAGCTGTGCTTTGTATGTGACCTCTTGGCTTTGGTCCCTAATGGTTTATTCAGGCTATATGTAGGGTTCTCCCATTGGACAAATCTGGTTGTGGCTCATCAACACATAAACAGTTGTAATGGAATTGATTCCACTTCTGCTCATGGGAACACTGCAGAGCAAGGGGAGCCGGGTACACACACACACACAAGCACACGCGCACACACGCGCACACACACACACTATATGCCGACCGAGTCTCCAGGCCCATCAGAGCCTCAGCGCCCCAATGCACACTGGGTTGTGTAAGAGAGGAGCGGATGAAAAGCGGGAATGCACTCCTGTCAACACCCGAGCCAAACTAGACAGCGTTTGTTTATTTAAACGACTCCCAATCGCTAGCCGTGAACCAGGAAGCAGCAGGTGCCTCGGTCTAATGGCAGGCAGAAACAGTACAGTTCACAGTGGATAAACAGGTTGAGATGGGGTGAGGGTGAGGGAGGGTAAGAGAAGGGGGATATGGGGAAAGCTTATTTTCCCCAAAACAATCACCTCTTGGAAGAGGGATTAGGCCTCCCTGACCAGTTTAGTGTCAAATGTGTAAGTTGGTTGTTGTTTTTGTTGCTGGTGTTGGTTGTTGTTATATTTTGGCTGCATTGAGAAGGTTGGCCGGTGGTGGTGTTGGCAGGCCTGAGGGTGGATAGGGGAACAGTCAGGGGAGGAGGAGAGGGGGAGAGAGGGGTCCTTTGTTGGGTGCAGTTTGGGCTCAAGTCTCCCTTGTGGCTCTGTTACTCTCCACTGCCCTGGCGCTTTGTCCTGTACACATCCCATCCATGTCAGGATAAATCAGCTTTTTCCTTCTATTGTTCCCTTTCTTCCATTCCTCCTCTTTGGTCCTCCCTCTCTTTCTTTGTTTTTTGTTGTTGTTCAATGTCTGAAAGGCAATCACATTGCCTTTGCATTAACACTTCTGTGGCCAAGCCTTGAGGATGATCTGTTACGGCTTTATTCCCAAATATCCTCAATCGTTCTTTCTTGAGCTCCACCATAAAAACCAAATATTTTCCTCTTCTCACTTTATCCTGGGACAGCACCACCCTCAAACCATGGGAGACGACCTAACCTATCGCCTTAAGCTTATGAAGCTAATAACTGACATGATTATAACCTGAAATGTTTCATATTTATATTCAGTTGTATAATGTGGTGGAACACCTCTGTGGTTTCTCCCACTCTTAGCTCTTACTCAACAAGCCAGGTGGAGGTTGAGGTGTGCCTGGGGGCAGGTAAGCTGAAGGGGAACAGGCGGAGCGAGGGGGGTGGGGAGGCGGTTTCAGGTGACCAGTTTTACCTGGGACTGACTCCAGCCTGTCCGGACATGCAGGGGAGAGCCGCTCAGAACAGCCTGTGGGGAAAGAGAGAGAGCGAGAGAGAGAGAGAAAGGTGGATGGGGAAAAAAGCTTGAAAATACTCCCACAGAATTTCCCAGAGATCTCCTCTTTGGCCTGTTTCCCCATCTCTCTCGCTTTTTTCCCTCTTCAGTTCTCCTTTATCACTCTACCTCCATCACTCTCTCACTCTTTCTTCTCCTCCTCTTCAAACCGTCATCTCCCTGCCTTTCACTAATCACTTGTTTCCCCTTTGCCTCCCTCCCTCTTTCTCTCTCTCTCTCCCTCCCTCTCTCTCTTTCTTTCTCTTTCGCTGAGGTAATTTTTTTGAATTCCATACTGATTAAATTGTTCCTGTAATTGTTGGCCTTGAGAAACAAAACTGAAAAAGTCCCACATACCAAAGAACCGCTGGATAAATATAGTCGGACAGCCCAGACATTTTTGCAGCTCTCTCCGTTTGCTAGCTTCGTCTGGCGGTGACGGCAGGCCGTTTGCTATTGTCTGTATTTTGGACGCGTGGGGATTAATCTGCTGTCAGAGTTGAGTGGTGTTACGGAGGGGGAGATTGCAGACACAGTACTCCCAGTCCAATGACTCAGAGTCCAACCCAAACAGACGTGTCCTCAAACATAAGGGATACCCCATTGTCCCATTGTTTGAATACACTGTGTGATTATGGCGGAAGGTAGCCTAGCGCTTAAGAGCGTTGTGCCAGTAACCATTCTGCCCTTGAGCAAGGCAGTTAAGCCTCAACAACTGCTCCCTGGGTGCCGATCATGTGGATGTTGAATAACGGCTAACATGTTTTTCTACAACAGAGGGCCTCATAAACCTTAATGTGAAACAGCCTCTTATAGTTGGGCTACATGTTTGGCAAGAGTCAGTTTATTAGCTGTGGGGGTGGAAGGGATTGTTTCAAACATGTTTGTTTTCTTTCACTTGGAGGCTGGGAGAGAATGGGTCTAGTGTTTATATTACAGTTTCCTTGTAGCAGATTTGCATAAAGACCAGTTCCATGAGTGCTTTCATATTTGCTCATGATGACAGATCTAAAGATGCATTTCCAATAAGCTGGACAATAGCCGTCTGTGAGTCAACACTCAACAGTAACACAAAGTTTGCATTAGTACTCTCTCAAACACTCCCTGTATTCAAACTACTGGCTTCCCAGTTTCGTATTTTCTCTTTCACACATGTATTCCATGCCATTTGGATTGTAGGCTATATGCTTCAACAGCACAGAGAAGGTTCAGCTCACTGGCAGGGAGGCAGACAGGCAGGGAAGGGAAACTGAACTCTCCATCACCCGGAACAGGATGCCTTGCAGGCAGCGCTGCTCTGCTGAAAGGGGATGGGGAGGGGGGATATTTATGGCTTATTAGCAAATGTCCTACAGGACAGGTAGAGTGCCTAGAGTACCCAGAGTTCCCCCTCTCTAGACTAGGTTTGGGTCCCAAATTGCACCATATTCCCTATATAGTGCACTACTTTGACCAGAGCCCATAAGGGCTTTTTTCGGGGAACTGTGGTTTAAAGAGCTGTTTTGCAATCGTTCCCGTGATGCAGTTTAACAGGGGGCTGTCAGTACACAGGTAATTATAGCTCTCAGACTGAAACTGTGGAAGGTGCTTCTCCTCCAGTTCTACCGTTTCTCCCTCTCTCCCTCCTCCCTCCCTTTGTCCCTCCTTCCCCCTGTTTTTGTAATACCCTGAAATTGAAACTGGTAATGAAATGCCTGCTGTGGCCAAGTGAGGTAAAAATATCTCAGCATTAGTGTCAATTAGCCACAATTCAGATCAAATGGCAGATGATTTTCCATTTTTACAGATCATCATCCATGCAGCAGGAAATGGGCTTTTAGGGTCGTAGAATTGTTGCCCCATTATGATTTACTTCTGAGTGATGAGAAAGCTATGGAGACTATAGAGTCTGCTACTTTATCCATCTCTCTCTCTCTCTCTATTGCGCTCTCCATCTTTCTCCCTCTCTCTCATGGTAATTCTATGGAATCCACCAACGTTCTGTAGTGTTAACACGTATCTTGCACCATCTCACACCCACCCCTCCTGATCCCGGATATACCCTGGTAGTTACAGTTTCTTTCTGTGAAACGATACTCAAACCTCAGTCCTCACCTTTTGAACCTCTGTGACTCCACTTCTAGGAAGACTGTCTGTTTAGTCTCTGCCCCTCCTCTTTAAATACAGGTAGAGATGTGCTCTGATGGGTGGTTAGCATGCTTAATGATAATGGGTGGACCTTTGTGACGGGGCCTCATTGCTCACCATTGACTCTCCTGTTATTGCTTGTCTACCTTGTCTTTCCAATGGAAATACAGCAGACATGCCTACAGGCCTAGATTTGACTAGGGCTGTGGGGTTGGGGCCTTTCTCTCTGATGTCATTTTTATGATGTAGTTTCAAGGACATTTGTGTCAGGCTTTTTTACAAAATTTTTGTAATCCATGTTTTCTTCACCCCCCCCATTCCTTGATGTTATTGGCTGAAAGGTTTTTAAGGTGTTGTGTCTCCTCCATTGACATAGTAGTAGCCTACTCTGCTATACTATGTCAGAACAGCAGTGGAATGTATGGTCTTACGGCCATAAGGGGACTGTAATGGTCTCTCAAATCAATGTCAGAGGCTGTTTGGATTTAATTAGTGGCCCCAGAACAGGTTCTCCATGTGAGTGCATCCACTTAGGGGCCCCTCATTGGATTTTAACATCCACAATGGAAAGACTGAAGCGTCAATCCTAGTAATCCTATATCTACGCTGGCTGGCCTGTCCCCTGGGGGCAATGCTACTCACAGCTCCATACGTTAAAGTGTTGTATGTGTGTGGCTTGTGTGTTTGTGTGTTTACCATGCATGTGTGTTTTTTAAGTGTGTCTTATAGTGTGTTTTTGCATCTGTGTTTATATGCCTGTGTGTGTGTGTGTGTGCAAATGTCTGTTAAAGTGAGTGAGTGTGGCAGGCCTCAGTCTCTTTGCGGGGAGTGAATTGATTGACTAGCGAACTGTGTGTCCCCTGGGTGTTTTTGAGGAGCTTGTTGTCTCTGTTTTGTGGCTTCACAATAGGCCTGTGTGTGCAGGGGTGGGGTGTTTGTGTATGTGTGTGTGGGTGGGATGAGTATGAGTGTTTGTGTATGTGCGTGTGTGCGCATGGATGGTTGTATGAGTGAACAGACTTGCTACAGGGCCTGTGTGTGTGTATATGTGCACCTGTGTTTACTACACACCAACGGCTAAAAACAACGTGGATTTTTCCCCACCTCCTTCACTTTGGGTAATTCCAGTTTCCTTCTAGGAAGAGCGTCATGATCGTAATGATGATGTAAAATCAACAGGGGACATTCTAGCTTATTCCAAAGCTCAGTCAATCAGGCATCACAGGTAGGCAGTAGGCACAGTTAGACGTGATGACAGAGTGATTCATTAATGTGTCACAGGGACGTTCCAGTGATCTAGTCTGATATGCCTCTCTGATTGAACTCAGCATCGTGTCTCGGAATGTCATTTCAGCTATTGTTAGGGTACCTGTGAGAGATGGAGTATCTACCTGGACAGGTGTGTTAGAGGCCCAGCCTGGACAGCTGACTGGCCATTAGCATTGGGGGGTCTCTCCTCCCCGCTCCCGCTCCTCTTCCACTCCTCTCTCTTTTGCTGGACCGGCCCAGTGTGTGAGTGACCGCAGAGGTTTGGGCTAGCGAGGGTTAGAGGGACCAGGGAAGAAAGGTGGGATTGATGTGATATGAGGGACGGGTCCTGTAGCATCTGGCCATCTGCTCATTAGGTCCCCCAGAGCCATAATGGACGCCTCCCCCTCTACCCTCCACACTGGCTGAAGACCCATAATGGACACCCCCCACCAGCCCTTAGGGGAGCCCCTCTGGGACCCAGTAGTTGGAGGTTGTGCAACTGGATAATGGCTCCATTTAAGGCCCCATTCACAGTGCAGGTTGGAGCTGGGGACTGAGGAGCTGTGGGGTCGTGGGGGGTCGCCGGGTGCTCACCGCCAGACAGTAGTTAAATCTCTACTGCGACGATGACCACAATCACTCAACTTGCTACCTGTTCGCTGTCGATGTGGAGACAGGTGTAAAAAGGGAGGGGTCAGAGGTCAGGTGAGAGGAGAGGAGTGCAGGTGGTGGTTGGTGGTCGTGGGTTTGGTGGTCTGTGACTCAGATTTAGGTTACCAGTAGGGGAAGTGACACTATAGAGGGACGCTTGTTCATATTTAGCAAAGCAAACCAAACATGATTCAATCTGAGGGTCGCTGCATTGCTGCGTTTGGAACAAGGGAACATAAAGGAAAGGAGGAATCTGGGCCCTTTGTGACTAGCAAGATAAAGGGAAGCATAGACACACACACACACACACACACACACAAACACCTGGCGAGGACAGGACAGGTGTGCTGGAGGGAAAAGGGACTCTGAGAGCAGAGGAAGCTACTGGTACGTACTGGAATGCTAAAATAGGAGTCAGCAATGCAGAGAAGTCATTGGTTGATGTGCTTCCTATTCGCTGCAGGGTATATGCAACATTAACATGATCTATTTTCATTCCAGTTTTAAACACATGCATGCTTACACACAGACATTCCATTCACATACGTATTCTATAGGTCCTCTTGCGCACACACACACAAACACTGTCACGAGAATTTCTATCTCTAATGCAACCTAAGCTTGAATCATTACCAGGGGTTGTAAGGCCCTGGTTTTAATCATCAGGTCCACAACCAGCAAGAATGATCTATATTTTTATTCATGGAGAGCTCTGGCGCCCAAAACCCATACATACTGTTTTATACCCCTTGACACACAAAGGCACTTTGCTCCGCCCACCTTTAGGAGGCTTTCTTAAACAGTTTCCGCCTTCTCCTTCACCCTGGAATGTTTAGTCCCGCCCCCCTCTGTTAGTGGGTTGACACTACATTATAATTCTAACACCGTTTACACATTTATACTGTATTTGGGGTGAAATCCTTTAGTCATTATTCTTAAAATATAAATTAATCTATCAAACACACACATACACAATCACACATACTGAATGGTTGACGTGAAATGCACATGCTAATAAATCACTGTGCAGTTGAAGTGGAGTGCATTGGGGACAGATTTTTGGCACGTGTGTATTTAGATCATTTTCATACAGAAAGTTTCTATTGGGATCAAGCCTGTAGAACACTACTACATTCACCAAGAAGATTTGCATAACATGTATGATGACCATTAATCAGATTTCTTCCCAGTGTGTTAATTTTTCTTTAAAGCACGTGTCAAACTCATTCCACGGAGGGCCGAGTGTCTGCGGGTTTTCGCTCCTCCCTTGGACTTTGTTGATTAATTAAGGTCACTGATTAGTAAGGAACTCCCCTCACCTGGTTGTCTAGGTCTTAATTGAAAGGAAAATCCAAAAACCAGCAGACACTAGACCAGGGTTCTTCAATTCCGGTCCTGGAGGGCCGAAACACTTCTGTTTTTTATTTCTACCTGGTAGTTAATTGCACTCACCTGGTGTCCCAGGTCTGAATTAGCCTCTGATTAGAAAGAGAGGATGAAAAACAGAGGTGTTTCGGCCCTCCAGGACCGGAATTGAAGAACCCTGCACTAGACCCTCCATGGAATGAGTTTGACACCCCTGCTTTAAAGCAACAATACCCATTTCTCTACAAACTCTCTGGACTGTCTTTAGTAAGACGTATTCTAGCTTCTAGCTCCTCAGATTCTGACATTGCTCGTTCTGATATTTCTTAATTCCTTTCTTTTTGGACTTTTTGGATTATGTGTGTATTGTTATTGTATTTCTAGATATTACTGCACTTGGAGCTAGAAACACAAGCATTTTGCTGCACCTGTTTTTAACATCTGCAAATCTGTGTACGCAACCAATAAACTTTGATTTTATTTATTATTGCATTGTCTGAATCATACTGGCACATTGTTAAAAAAAATATTAAACTACTCACTCACTCTGCAACACTGCACACGCGCACGCACGCACGCACACACAAACACACACACACACTCACACACACACACACACACACACACACACACACACACACACACACACACACACACACACACACACACACACACACACACACTACACACAGAGAGAAACATTCCATAAGTGGTGTAACCGATGAGGCAAGATTTGACATGAAAAACAGCAGCGAGGCCGAGACAGAGCCTTGTCCTGTAACCGCTGAACAGAACAGTTGAAATTTTCTCTCAGTCACAGGCTCAGCTCACACACCAACCCTTCCTCAACACACTCCCCCCTTCTTCATCCAATCTTATTTTCTCTTCTTCTTCAGAAATGTAAAAGGGGAACTGTAGGTACTTTTAGAAACGCTCAGGCCCCCGGGCCACTTTAACTCATCACCTCTTCACTTGTCTCTTCACTGAGACGAGTCAGTCAGGTGTGATTGGAGAGGGAAGACAGAGACATTCCAATTATAGCATCTGGAACTGGTGCTGTAGAGTGCAACACCTCTACAGACTCATGACAGGAAGGAGAGGGTGTTGGGGCTGAGATTCTTTATTTTATGGTGACCGAAAATAGCTTGTTAAATAGTAATGACAAATGATTGTACACGTTTATGTATAATTACTGTTATACTACATCATATATATTTTGTCTGTGCTGTAGCTTGTCACCATAGTGGCTTTCAGGTCAGTGGCACAGATTTTCACACAAAGGGGGCTTGTGGAGATGAGATTCCTGCCAAAACACACTTTACACACTCTATAGCATAGATGTCTCAGAACCCCATTTCCCATCATCCTCCTCTGAGCACAACCTTTTTTCGTTTTTCCTTTAAAAAAAAAACATCAAACCAGTCAATCAGTCAATGCTCCTCCATCCAGAATGTCATGTTAGTGTGTTTCAGAAGTCACTCAGCGGCAGTCTTTGCTAGTCTTCCCTCTCGTTTAGCTGACCTCTTCTGGGGCAAGGTGACACTATCAGCTCAAGGGATCTTATCAGTCGTGTAATGTGTCATAAGCGATAATGTACCTGAGTGTGGTTTGTCCTTCTCAGGGTGGAGCAGGAGCATCCTGTGGCTTGGTTGGCCAGACGTGTGTCCAGCGGTGTGTGTGTGATGGCAGTAGATAGATGTGATAGATGAACCGATGTGCCAGTCATTTCTGATGATACGCCCCCATAGCCCTGGGGAACAGAAAAAAACCAAGACATGGTTCTCATAAATATGAGGGAGATTTCATCTCAAAACAAGAGTAACATTAGATTTCCGATTACGGGTACATGTCTGAAGGCAGGCACCGCTAGCTGGTGGAGTGGCTGGTTGCTTCATGATTTTTGTTCTCTGACAGCTCTGCAAAGTGGTAGAAAGAGGCTGGGGAAACAGGCTTTATAGGAATGTTTGGTGTTGTGGTCAAAACCCTTTATCTTTTGATAAATTAATAAAGTGCATTTGTAGTGCACCGTAATCAGATCTTGAAGCGCTTAACATTGTTTTGTCTCTTTCTGTAAAATATGTGTGTGTGTGTGTGTGTGTGTGGCTGTGTGTGTGTGTGGCTGTGTGTGTGTGTGTGTGTGTGTGTGTGTGTGGCCAAGTGGAATGCACCTCTGCCTGCATCGACAGGTTACTCTGCTCCTTTCCAACACTTGTCAGACCCGCTGGGCCAGGTCATAGCTCGGTGTGTGTGTTATCTGTCTGTGTGTTGTATGTGTTTGTGGTAGGGCCTGTCTGTGTTGTGTGTGTGTGTTGCTCTGCATATGTTTCAAGTTTTAATGTCACGTGCACAAGTACAGTGAAATACCTTTCTTGCAAGCTCCGAACCCAACAATGCAGTAATAAATATCAAAGTAACCCCAAAAAGAACATAAGGTAGAACAAAAACACACAAGAAATAAAAATATGAAATAAGAAGAACATGAGAAAGTATGAAGCTATATACAGGGTCAGTTCCAATACCATATTTACAATGTGCAGGGATACTGAATCGATAGAGGTAGATATGTATAGGGGTAAGGTGCCTAGGAATCAGGATATACAGCTGATTTTGTACGTTTGCCCAATGACAAAGAAATGATCAGTCTATCATTTTAATGGTAGGTTTATTTGAACAGTGAGAGACAGAAGAACAAAAAAATCATCCAGAAAAGCGCATGTCAAAAATGTTATAAATTGATTTGCATTTTAATGAGGGAAATAAGTATTTGACCCCCTCTCAATCAGAAGGATTTCTGGCTCCCAGGTGTCTTTTATACAGGTAACTGTCAGGGCGTGTTGTAGGTGTAGTGTAGGAATCAAACGCAGGACGCAGACTGAATGTTCCAAAAAGCTGTATTACTGGCCCAAACACAGGCAACAGGACAACTAAGCCCGACAGCAAAAACACGCACGAAGGCGAAAGGTAGATGCGCACCAACAGGTGCGACCAAATGAAACGGTGCACACACAAGTGCAAATAAGCTCCAGCACAGTGGAGAAATACGCTCAACCGAGCAAGACACAACACTGACGGAAACAATCATATACAACACTAGACAAACACAACGAGAAACTTATAGGACACTAATTACGTCAAAACAGAAACAGGTGTGGAAACAAACAGACAAAAGCAAACGAACATGAAACATCTATCGGTGGCAGCTAGAATTCGGAGACGACGAACGCCGAAGCCTGCCCGAACAAGGGAGAGAGGCAGCCTCGGCCGAAACCGTGACAGTACCCCCCTTGACGCGCGGCTCCAGACGTGCGCCGACTCCGGCCTCGGGGACGACCAGGGGGACGCGGCGCAGGGCGCGTCGGATGCCTCCGATGGAACTCCGTCAGGAGCGACGGGTCCAACACGTCTCTCCTCGGCACCCAGCACCGCTCCTCCGGACCGTACCCCTCCCACTCCACTAGATACTGGAGACCCCCATCCGACGTCTCGAATCCAAGATGGATCTCACGGAGTACGCCGGTGCCCCCTCAATGTCCAACGGGGCGGAGGAGTCTCCAAGATCTCATCTTCTTGGAGTGGGCCCGCTACCACCGGCCTGAGAAGGGACACATGGAACGAGGGGTTAATACACTTATACTCCACAGGTAGCTGTAATCTATAACATACCTCGTTCAACCTTCTCAGGACTTTAAATGGCCCTACAAACCGCCGACCCAGTTTCCGACAGGGCAGGCGGAGGGGCAGGTTTCTGGTAGAGAGCCAGACTCGATCACCAGGTGCGTACACCGGTGCCTCACTGCGGTGGAGATCAGCGCTCGCCTTCTGACGTCGGAGGGCCCGCTGCAGGTGGACGTGTGCAGCGTTCCAAGTCTCCTCCGAGCGCCGCGCCCACTCATCCACCGCAGGAGCCTCGATCTGGCTCTGCTGCCAGGGTGCCAGAACCGGCTGGTAACCTAACACACATTGAAATGGAGTTAGGTTAGTGGAGGAATGGCGTAGGGAATTCTGGGCCATCTCGGCCCAGGGAACGTACCTTGACCACTCCTCCGGCCGGTCCTGGCAGTATGTTCTGAGAAACCTACCCACATCCTGGTTTACGCTGTTCCACCTGCCCATTGCTCTCCGGGTGGTAACCCGAGGTGAGGCTCACCGAGACCCCCAACCGCTCCATAAACGCTCTCCAGACTCTGGAGGTGAATTGGGGACCCCCGATCAGCCACAATGTCCTCGGGTACCCCGTAGTGCCGGAACACATGGGTAAACAGTGCCTCGGCAGTTTGCAGGGCCGTAGGAAGACCCGGCATGGGGAGCAAACGACAGGCCTTAGAGAACCGGTCCACAACGACCAGGATGGTAGTATTCCCTTGGGAGAGGGGAAGGTCTGTTATAAAGTCCACTGAGAGGTGGGACCATGGCCGTTGTGGAACGGGCAGGGGTAGCAACTTACCCCTAGGTAGATGTCTAGGCGCCTTACACTGGGCGCACACCGAGCAGGAGGAAACATAAACCCTCACATCCCTTGCCAACGTGGGCCACCAGTACTTGGCACTAAGACAGTGCACTGTCCGGCCGATACCGGATGTCCAGAGGAGGGTGACGTGTGAGCCCAATAGATCAATCGATCCCGAACCTCGAGCGGAACGTACTTCCGACCCTCCGGGCACTGTGGTGGACTAGGGTCGGTGCGTAACGCCCGCTCGAGTTCGGCATCGACCTCCCACACTACCGGTGCCACCAGACACGACTCAGGCAGTATGGGAGTGGGCTCCACGGACCTCTCCTCCGCGTCATACCGCCGAGACAGCGCATCTGCCTTGCCATTCTGTGACCCAGGGATGTACGTGATCTTAAAAGTAAACCTGGTCAAGAACATACTCCATCTTGCCTGGCGAGGGTTCAGCCTCCTCGCCGCCCGGATGTACTCCAGGTTACGGTGGTCCGTCAAAATGAGGAAAGGGGTGTTGAGCCCCCTCAAGCCAGTGCCTCCACACCTTTAGAGCCTGTACCACGGCTAACAGCTCCCTGTCCCCTACGTCATAGTTCCGCTCCGCCGGACTGAGCTTCTTAGAATAAAAAGCACAGGGGCGGAGTTTAGGTGGCGCGCCAGATCGTTGTGAAAGCACGGCTCCTAAACCGGCCTCCGACGCGTCCACCTCTACTTGGAACGGCAAAGAGGGATACGGATGTGCCAGCACCGGGGCCGAGGTAAACAGGTCCTTCAGCCTCCCAAACGCCCTGTCCGCCTCGGCCGACCACTGCAGACGCACCGGACCCCCCTTCAACAGAGACGTGATGGGAGCTGCCACCTGTCCAAAACCCCGGATAAACCTCCTGTAGTAATTTGCAAACCCCAAAAACTGCTGCACCTCCTTCACAGTGGTTGGTGTTTGCCAATTACGCACGGCCGACACCCGGTCTACCTCCATCCTCACCCCTGACGCAGACAACTGATAACCCAAAAAGGAGACCGACTCCTGGAAAAACAGACACTTCTCTGCCTTCACATACAGGTCGTGCTCCACCAGCCTCCGCAACACCCTGCGCACCAGGGCCACATGCTCGACACGGGTAGGTGAGTACACGAGAATGTCATCAATGTACACCACCACCCCCCTGCCCCTGCATGTCCCTGAAGATCTCATCCACAAATGATTGGAAAACTGATGGAGCGTTCATCAACCCGTATGGCATGACCAGATACTCGTAATGGCCCGAGGTGGTACTAAAGGCTGTTTTCCATTCATCACCCTCCCTGATGCGCACTCAAGTTGTACGCGCTCCTGAGATCTAATTTCGTGAAGAAACGCGCCCCATGCAACGACTCAGTCATGGTCGCAATCAGCGGGAGTGGATAACTATACTTCACCGTAATCTGATTGAGACCACGGTAATCGATGCACGGGCGCAAACCACCATCCTTTTTCTTCACGAAAAAGAAACTCGAGGACGCGGGGGAAGTGGACGGCCGTATGTATCCTTGTCTCAGCGATTCGTCTATGTAAATCTCCATAGCTTTCCTCTCCTCCTGAGACAGAGGATACACATGGCTCCGTGGGAGCGCAGCTCCTGCCTGTAGGTTTATCGCACAATCCCCCTGCCTATGGGGGTGGCAACCGCGTCGCCCTCGCCTTACTAAACGCGATAGCCAAATCCCCATACTCAGGTGGAACGTGCAATGCGGGCACCTGGTTTGGACTCTCCACCGAGGTAGCCCCTACGGAAACGCCCAAACATCTACCCACACACTGAGCAGACCACTCCATCAGAGCCCTCTCCTGCCACGAAATCACTGGGTTATGGGTACTCAACCAGGGCATGCCCAGCACCACCGGATACGCAGGAGAGTCAATCAGGAACAGCTGAATCATCTCCTGATGATCCCCCTGCGCACACATCCTAAGTGGCGCCGTGACCTCCCTGATTAAGCCCGTACCCAACGGACGACTATCTAGGGCGTGAACGGGAAAAGGAACATCAACAGGAATGAGGGGAATCCCTAACGCTAAACAAAACTTTTTATCAATAAAATTCCCAGCCGCGCCTGAATCTACCAGCGCCTTATGCTGGGAATGAGGTGCTACCTGTGGAAAACGTACAGGCATACAAAAATGGGCAACAGTGAGCTCTGGGTGAGTGGGGCGCCTACTCACCTGGAGGGAATCCCCAGTGCGGGACCTGTCGTCATCTCCCCCTAGGAGGCCATCCCCAGCACCTAGCCGCGGTGTGTCCTCCCCCGACCACAGTTGGTGCAGTGGATGGACCCCCTAGCCTGCCGACTCCTCCTCTCTCTAGCGCCAGCGCCCCCGAGCTCCATAGGACAAGGCTCGGAGGCGCTGGAGGGTGGAATGGACGGACCCTCCGCAGGACGTCCGCGGGTAGCCAGCAGGGTATCCAGCCTGATGGACATATCAACCAGCTGGTCGAAAGTGAGGCTGGTGTCCCTACAAGCCAGCTCCCGACGGACGTCCTCTCGTAGGCTGCATCGGTATAGATCGATGAGGGCCCGATCATTCCACCCTGCATCTGCCGCTAGAGTACGGAATTCGAGCGCGAATTCCTGGGCACTTCTCCTCCCCTGCCGGAGGAAGACCAGACGCTCCCCCCGCCGCTTTCCCCTCCGGGGGATGGTCAAACACCGCCCTGAAGCGGCGGGAGAACTCGGTGTACGTAATCGTCGTGGCGTCGATCTTCCTCCACTCCGCGTTGGCCCACTCCAACGCTTTTCCGGCCAGGCAGGAGATCAGGGCGGACACGCTCTCATGCCCTGAAGGTGCCGGGTGCACTGTGGCCAGGTATAGCTCTACCTGGAGCAGGAATCCCTGACACCCAGCCGCGGTCCCGTCGTAGGCCCTCGGGAGAGATAGTCGGACTCCTCGAGGTTCCGGCGCTGGAATGGGCGGGCTGGCCGATGGTGCTGGCAGGGCGGGCGGCGGTGGAGGCGAACCCCAGCCTCGGAGTGTGGTAATCACCTCCTGCAGGGCGGTCCCCATCTGCAGGAGCTGCTCTTGCTGGTCCCGAACCTGGGCTTCCAGTCTCGTCTGGGCTGCTTCGGCTCCTGCTGATTCCATTATTGGTATATGATTCTGTCAGGGCGTGTTGTAGGTGTAGTGTAGGAATCAAACGCAGGACGCAGACTGAATGTTCCAAAAAGCTGTATTACTGGCCCAAACACAGGCAACAGGACAACTAAGCCCGACAGCAAAAACACGCACGAAGGCGAAAGGTAGATGCGCACCAACAGGTGCGACCAAATGAAACGGTGCACACACAAGTGCAAATAAGCTCCAGCACAGTGGAGAAATACGCTCAACCGAGCAAGACACAACACTGACGGAAACAATCATATACAACACTAGACAAACACAACGAGAAACTTATAGGACACTAATTACGTCAAAACAGAAACAGGTGTGGAAACAAACAGACAAAAGCAAACGAACATGAAACATCTATCGGTGGCAGCTAGAATTCCGGAGACGACGAACGCCGAAGCCTGCCCGAACAAGGGAGAGAGGCAGCCTCGGCCGAAACCGTGACAGTAACGAGCTGAGATTAGGAGCACACTCTTAAAGGGAGTGCTCTTAATCTCAGTTTGTTACCTGTATAAAAGACACCTGTCCACAGAAGCAATCAATCAAACAGATTCCAAACCTACACAAGGCTGGAATGGGCTACAAGACCATCGCCAAGCAGCTTGGTGAGAAGGTGACAACAGTTGGTGCGATTATTCGCAAATGGAAGAAACACAAAAGAACTGTCAATCTCCCTCGGCCTGGGGCTCCATGCAAGATCTCACCTCGTGGAGTTGCAATGATCATGAGAACGGTGAGGAATCAGCCCAGAACTACACGGGAGGATCTTGTCAATGATCTCAAGGCAGCTGGGACCATAGTCACCAAGAAAACAATTGGTAACACACTACGCCGTGAAGGACTGAAATCCTGCAGCGCCCGCAAGGTCCCCCTGCTCAAGAAAGCACATATACAGGCCCGTCTGAAGTTTGCCAATGAACATCTGAACGATTCAAAGGAGAACTGGGTGAAAGTGTTGTGGTCAGATGAGACCAAAATCGAGCTCTTTGGCATCAACTCAACTCGCCGTCTTTGGAGGAGGAGGAATGCTGCCTATGACCCCAAGAACACCATCCCCACCGTCAAACATGGAGGTGGAAACATTATGCTTTGGGGGTGTTTTTCTGCTAAGGGGACAGGACAACTTTGCATCAAAGGGATGATGGACGGGGCCATGTACTGTCAAATCTTGGGTGAGAACCTCCTTCCCTCAGCCAGGGCATTGAAAATTGGTCGTGGATGGGTATTCCAGCATGACAATGACCCAAAACACACGGCCAAGGCAACAAAGGAGTGGCTCAAGAAGAAGCACATTAAGATCCTGGAGTGGCCTAGCCAGTCTCCAGACCTTAATCCCATAGAAAATCTGTGGAGGGAGCTGAAGGTTCGAGTTGCCAAACGTCAGCCTCGAAACCTTAATGACTTGGAGAAGATCTGAAAAGAGGAGTGGGACAAAATCCCTCCTGAGATGTGTGCAAACCTGGTGGCCAACTACAAGAAATGTCTGACCTCTGTGATTGCCAACAAGGGTTTTGCTACCAAGTACTAAGTAATGTTTTGCAGAGGGGTCAAATACTGATTTCCCTCATTAAAATGCAAATCAATTTATATCATTTTTGACATGCGTTTTTCTGGATTTTGTTGTTGTTATTCTGTCTCTCACTGTTCAAATAAACCTACCATTAAAATTATAGACTGATCATGTCTTTGTCAGTGGGCAAATGTACAAAATCAGCAGGGGATCAAATACTTTTTTCCCTCACTGTATGATAAACAGAGCAGCAGCAGCAGCGTGAATTATGATTGTACTATATGTGCATGTGTGTAGAGTCAGTGTGCATGTTATGTGTGTGTTGGGGTGTCAGTCCTCTGTGTGAATAGTTTAATAATAATTTTTTGAAATAAAATTCAAGGGTCAACTTATATAGTCCGTGTAGCCATTCTGTTAGCTATTTAGCAGTCTTATAGCTTGGGGATAGAAGCTATTCAGGAGCCTGTTGGTGTCAGACTTGATGCACCGGTACCGCTTGCCGTGCGGAAGCAGAGAGAACAGTCTATGGCTTAGATGTCTGGAGTCTTTAACGATTTTCCGGACCTTCCTTTCACACCGCCTAATATAGAGGTCCTGGATGGCAGGGAGCTCAGCCCCAGTGATGTACTCGACTGTCCGCACCACCCTCTGCAGCGCCATGCGATCGAGGGCGGTGCTGTTGCCATACCAAGCAGTGATGCAGCCAGTCAAGAGGCTCTCAGTGGTGCAGCTGTATAACTTTTTGAGGATTTGAGGGCCCATGCCAAGTCTTTTCAACGACTGTGTGCGTGTGAGCGGACCATTTTAAGTCCTTAGTAATTTGGACACCGAGGAACTTAAAGCTCTCGACCCACTCCACTACAGCCCCGTCGATGTGGATGGGGGCTTGCTCACCCCCTCATTTCCTGCAGTCCACGATCAGCTCCTTGGTCTTACTGACGTTGAAGGTGAGGTTGTTGTCCCGGCACCACACTGCCAGGTCACTGACCTCCTCCCTGTAGGCTGTCTCATCACATTGTGTTTTATGTCAGTTTTCTCCTCATAGTGTGTGTCTGTGGGTTTCCCATTGTGTGCAGTGGTGGAAAAAGTACTCAATTGTCATACTTGAGTAAAGTAAAGAACCTTAATAGAAAATGACTCAAGTAAAAGTGAAAGTCACCCAGTAAAATACTACTTCAGTAAAAGTCTAAAAGTATTTGGTTTTAAATATACTTAAGTATCAAAAGTAAATGGAATTGCTAAAATTCGAAAATATAGTAAAAGTATAAACCATTTCAAATTCCTTAAATTAAGCAAACCAGACGGCACAATTATATATATATATTTTATTGATGGATAGCCAGAGGCACACTCCAATACTCAGACATAATTTACTAACGAAGCATTTGTGTTTAGGGTGTCCGCCAGATCAGAGGCAGTAGGGATAACCTGGGATGTTCTCTTGATAAGTGTGTGAATGTCACGCCCTGGCTCTGGGGACTCTAATATGTTGAGCCAGGGTGTGTAAAGTATATGTGTTTTGTTCTAGGTTTCACATTCTAGTATTGTTTGTCTATGTTGGCCAGTGTGGTTCTCAATCAGAGGCAACGTGATTCAGCTGTTGCTTGTTGTCTCTGATTGAGAACCATACTTTAGCAGCCTGTTTCCCCACAGAGTTTGTGGGATCTTGTTTCTAGTCTGTTGTGTTAGACCGTGAACTGTCACGTTATCGTTTTGTTGTTTTTTGATCGTGTCTCTAATAAAGAGTATGTTTGCCTGCAACGCTGCGCCTTGGTCCTCATCTCTGTTAGACGATCGTGACAGTGAATTTTCCTGTCAAAATGTAACGAGTACTTTTGGCTGTCAGGGAAAAATGTATGCAGTAAAAAGTACATTATTTTCTTTAGGAATGTAGTGAAGTAAAAGTAAAAGTTGTCAAAAATATAAATAGTAAAGTAAAGTACAGATACCCCAAAAAACTACTTAAGTAGTACTTTAAAGTATTTTTACTTAAGTACTTTACACCACTGATTGTGTGTGTGTGCTCCATATGTTTACTGTATGTGTTTTCAGGGGGTTGAGTAGGAGGAGGGGTGGAAATTAGCCTCTATTTCAGGACTGGGTTTTGGAGCGGCCCGTGCTCTCTTTCAGCTCCAGCCATGGCTGGGTGGTGGTGGGGGATAGTGTGTCGAGCCACTGTAAAGAGGGCCTTGTTCCTGGGGCTGTATTGTTTTACCGGATCGCCCATTGTGCTCTCAGACAGACTGGGGGGTGGCCTGGTGCCAGCTCTAGCTCCAGCTCCAGCTCCATTGCCTGCCAGCCTGCCTGACGGGAGACGGGGCACACACACGGAAACGAGAAGCCCTAGACCTGACTAACGGGATGGATCAGACCCTCCCTGGCCCGACCAGGGTCTGTTACAGACAGTACACAGAGAGAGACACACAGCCATACGTGCAGGCACGCACACACAGCAAAGGGTAGAGTTCCCCTCCCCTTCCACAGTTAAATTCCCCATTTGATAGACTAACTACCTGGAGAGAGGTCAAGTGTGATAGATTGTGGGAGGTCTGACTCACTCATTGATACTTTGCAGGTTTGATAAATTAATAAAAATGTATTGATTCAGGGATTGTAAATAACTGGGTTTTGGAAGCTCTGACAAATCATCATTAGATTACAGGGAGCTGTGTGAATTTGCTTTGTCAGTTGGACCCCTTGGTTATCATCCAATTGGTACCAGAAACATCCATCTACATGTATTTGTTTATAAGTGTGATAGGTGATTTGAAGGAGTCAGGCGCAGGAGGGTAATTCACAGAATACAGAGTTTATTCCGTAGTACAGAGTTACGCTGGATAGCGTCAAACAGTCCAGTGCGCAAAACAGGCGCACTGGAACAAAACAGGCACACAGGGAAAATATACGCCGGTAATACAAAATTCACGTAGCTCAACCGAGCTGCTCTCTCCTCACATTAAACAATCACCCACAAGGACAAGGGGGGCAGAGGGAACACTTATACATGTACTAATGAGGGGATATGAACCAGGTGTGTGTAATAGACAAGACAAAACAAATGGAATGATGAGATATGGAGCGGCAGTGGCTAGTAAGCCGGTGACGATGAACGCCGAAGCCTGCCCGAACAAGGAGAGGAGGCAGCTTCGGAGGAAGTCGTGACAATAAGCTCGATTTTTCAAGAGTAGTTCAAGTTTCAAGTTTTGTATTGGCAAATGCAGACATTACTAAGGGACTGAGTGAAGCTGGCAGAATTTCTCTCTTCTCTCATGCTCTCTTCGCTCACTCTCTTCTCTCTCTCTGTCAGTGGTGAACTCCTCTGGTAAAGAAGGAATCTGCAGAGTAATGCAGGGCTCTGGTGAATGGGTCTGAGAAGACAATAAACATGTGAAACGCAGCTCGCACAATAACGGACGTCTAAATCTGCGCTCGGGGCAATGATGAGGTGCAGAGAGCTTGGCAGTCTCTCTCTCTCTCTCTCTCTCTCTCTCTCTCTCTCTCTCTCTCTCTCTCTCTCTCTCTCTCTCTCTCTCTCTCTCTCTCTCTCTCTCTCTCTCTCTCTCTCTCTCTCTTTAGTCTGATAGTCATGGTGGTTGGATGAGTGGATCATCCTGAACTGGGAACAAAAAGCCCTTTTTGTAAAAGAAAAGAGGGAGATGGAAGATGGAAGATGTCTTTGAGTCACACTGGGAGGTTTGTAGTAAATCCTTTAGTGTGTCTGTGTCTGATATCCTATTTAGGTGAGTTTCCCTTCATTGACGCCCAGTCCTTTGTGCCCAGGCTCTGTTTGGCTCATGGCATTGTCTCACTGAGGTCACTGTACAAGAGACATACATTCTTTCTCCCTCACTCTCTCTTTCTCTCTCTCTCTTCTCCCAATCCAAGGCACTGGGCATCATTCATATCATATTGTTTTTGTATCTATTGTGATAGTGCCAGAACGAGATTGAGTAGGATAATCTGGTCTGTACCAACAGCTCAATAGTCTCCTCTCCTCTCACCTGCTGTGTGTTGAAACACTGTTTTCTCTCTCTCTCAGACACTGACAACGGGCTGATCGAAGTAGCCCAACCTTGCTGCCAGCAGCACTAATTACAGGTGTGAGTGTTAAACGATTGCTGCGTGTGTGAGGGATCAGTGGGATACTCTCATTGACACTCTTATTCACAGGTAATCCTACTGGCTTTTCTGTAAAACAACGCCTCAGTTACTGCCGGTTACGCCCTCCACATGCCTCTCACTAACCACACTTTGACAGTTGTGTGTGTGTTTTAGTGTGTGTGCGTGTGTATGTGCATAAAAGTTCTGGTTCACTTAGCCACTCAATGTTTCACTTTCCTTTACACAGACTTCCAATTACTCAGCCCACAATAATCCAATCTCCATCACTTCAATAACACCAAATGATGTCGGCTTCCATAAACAATACCTGTGACAAATAATCCAGATCTCTTTCCATGTTGAAACACAACACTAATCACACTACCCCTCTATTGGTTCTGATGGCCCGGGTCTTTTTTTGGCCCACCATATAATTTATTAAAGGGCCAATCTCCCTTGCCCCAAAGTGTGTGACAGAAAGGGCCCCTCTCAGATGACTAAGTGTTTGTTTTTAATCTGTAATATAAGAGTTGGACTTTTTAACCATTGTAGAGGGGATCCTTTGTCCGACCGCTTAAAAATACTATTCAATGTAAATGAATAAGATCAGGGTTAAGCCCTCTGGGGAGTGTGTGTGTGTGTGTGTGTGTGTGTGTGTGTGTGTGTGTGTGTGTAAATCTGATGCAGCCATCTTAATCCAGCATCCAGACTCTTGGCTCCTTCACTCATCAAAGAGAGAGCTCTGCAATAGTCAGGCCAGATTTAATCTGTGTTTGTTTGTGTGTGTGTGCGTGTGTGTTTGAGCAAGGATGTGTGTGTGTTTGAGCAGGCACGTGTGTGTGAGCCATGCATTGTGTCCAGGGCTTTGCTCCCCGGTAGACGTGTGCTATGCAAAGCTATGGTAGCGTTAGCATCATTGCTATCACTTGGTCAACATTGGAGAGGGGTGAGGAGCACCATTGTTCCGTTCCCCACACTCTAACGGTATAGGTTGTTTGACTGAAGTGCTGTCAGGTCTAGATAAACTGACACAGGCTTGAGTTTTCACCTCTCAGCATGAACAAACACAGTGAGGTTTGTACTGGTTCAGAGAGCTAGGGAGAGGAGGGGATGTATAACCATCAAGATCCCGTTAGGAGTGTGAGTGTGTTTGAGTGTGTGTATGACTGCTGAAATGAGACAGGCTTGTCTTTAGCTAGTGTTTACTGACTGCATCAGATGATCCAGACTCATTAACATAGCCAGGTGGTTATTGAGGCTAGGTTCATACCAGAGGAGTAGAGGAAGAGAAAAATAGGTAAGAAAAAAACAGAGAGAGAAACAGAGAGAGAGAGAGAGAGAGAGAGAGAGAGAGAGAGAGAGAGAGAGAGAGAGAGAGAGAGAGAGAGAGAGAGAGAGAGAGAGAGAGTGGAAACATACCTGCATGTATCAATCCTTTCATCACACCAGACTGTTGCCAAGACACATATATCACTTTATATTAAATTCCTTGAACTAAACTGACACACAGCTGTAAATTATATTATAAAAGGCTTGTTAATTGTATGTGTGTGTGTGTGTGTGTGTGTGTGTGTGTGTGTGTGTGTGTGTGCGTGCGTGCGTGCGTGTGTGTGTGTGTGTGTGTGTGTGGGCATATGCATGTGTTCATTGCGGACCTTTTTTTCAGTTCCAGTCTTACACATCTAGTGATCACTTCTTTATGACATTTTGCTAAATCATTCCTAAATGACCATTTAATTATTATATTAGATTAATCATGAAGAAATCACAGTCTGGAGTTGAATTTTCATATGACTGCACTTTGTAAATGTGTTATTTGAAATGTTTGGTCCCACATTTTTACAGTGGTATTTTATTCAACAAATGATGTGCATTAGTTGTGCTAAGGTCGTTGTTAGTGTGATGGGTGATTTGAAGGAGTCAGGCGCAGGAGGGTAAATCCCAGAATACAGAATTTATTCCGGAATACAGAGTTACGTAGAAATGCGTCAAACAGTCCAGTGCGCAAAACAGGTGCACAGGAACCAAACGGGCACATGGGGAAAAATATACCCCGGCAATACAAAATACACGGCGCTCAACAGAGCTACACTCTCCTCACAATAAACAATCATCCACAAGGACAAGGGGGCAGAGGGAACACTTATACAAGTACTAATGAGGGGATATGAACCAGGTGTGTGTAATAGACAAGACAAAACAAATGGAATGATGAGATGAGGAGCGGCAGTGGCTAGAAGGCCGGTGACGACAAACGCCAAAGCCTGCCCGAACCAGGAGAGGAGGCAGCTTCAGAGGAAGTCGTGACAATTAGTCTGAAAGGTTTAAAAGCTTCCGGTTTCTCGTCAAGTTAAATTTTCTCCCTGTATTATGTTACTGGCCTTGGTTAGGGGTGGTAACTACTTTTGATACATTCATTTAGGCAGTCTTCATGAAATGAAAAAGGAATGATTGTAAATAAGACGTGTTGTTGTGGTACATGGGCCCTACTCTATTCATTACCTCCTTTAATCGTAACATTCCTCTGTCTTTTATTTACTAGAGTGTCTCCATTCTCTATGAAGAGATAAAATAAATAGTTAAGGCCTGACAAATGCTTCCAGGGAGGGGTTTTCATGTTTCCTCATCTGCTATCTGTACTTTACAGTTTTCCTTCACGGACACTTGATTATAGTCAACATAACAAACTGGCACATTGACATCATTTTCCTTGTCTCTCTTGTACTCTGCTCTCTTTTCCTCATGTTTTTATTGGGTGGTGCAGTGACAGTTTTTGTGGCGAGGTAGGTAAATGACAGTGAATTTAGCATGAAATGTTTTGTTTTATGTGTTGTACAGTTTTCTTGACTCAACCCTGACACACACACACACACGCACACACACACACACACACACACACACACACACACACACACACACACACACACACACACACACACACACACACACACACACACACACACACACACACACACACACACACACACACACACACACACACACACACACACACACACACACACACACACACACACACACACACACACACACACACACTCCTGTCCTCCCATTCCTGAGGCTGGCAGGTGAGATGGGTAACTGCTCTGAGCTCAGGTTGGCAGCAGGGCATTAGAGACGGGAGACAGTTTTAGGATGGAGGGATGAAAGATGAGAGGAGAGACGGGAGGGGAGAGAGGGACTTCCAGTCAATGCAGCAGACACCCCCTGTTGCTTTGAGCCCCCACTGTTATAGCGCCCCCATTGATCACTTCTAGGTGTCGACACATTATCTAGCCATTATAGCCTTAGAAGGTTTAGCTAACCCAAAACAAATATTCCCCCCAGGCTAGTATTGTCATGTAACTGAGGCCTATTATCATTGCAGTGGGACAAACTGAACTACTACTTCAGACTGTCTCTCTACTCAGCCTCTCAGTCAATGTCATGAACCAGTGACGAAGGTAGCTACAACATTTAATGTCAGTTACAGTGCATTCAGAAAGTATTCAGACCCCTTCACTTTTTCCACATTTTGTTAAGTTACAGCCTTATTCTAAAATTGATTAAATTAATTTTTTTCCTCATCACTCTACATACAATACCCCATAATGACAAAGTGAAAACAGATTTGTAGAATTTTTTGCAAATGTATTCAAAATTAAAAAAAAAAAAAAGTATTCAGACCCTTTGCTTTGAGACTCGAAATTGAGCTCAGGTGCATCCTGTTTCCATTGATCATCCTTGAGCTGTTTCTACAACTTGATTAATAATATGCCATTTAGCAGACGCTTTTATCCAAAGCGACTTACAGTCATGCGTGCATACATTATTTATTTTTTGTGTATGGGTGGTCCCGGGGATCGAACCCACTACCTTGGCGTTACAAGCGCCGTGCTCTACCAGCTGAGCTACAGAGTCCACCTGTGGTATATTCATTTGATTGGACATGATTTGGAAAGGCACACACCTGTCTATATAAGATTCCACAGTTTACAGTGCATGTCAGAGCAAAAACCAAGCCATGAGGTCGAAGGAATTGTCTGTAAAGCTCCGAGAGAGGATTGTGGCACAGATCTAGGGAAGGGCACCAAAAAATGTCTGCAGCATTGAAGGTTCCCAAGAACACAGTGGCCTCCATCATTCTTAAATGGAAGAAGTTTGGAAAAACCAAGACTCTTCCTAGAGCTGGCCACCAGGCCAAACTGAGCAATCAGGGGAGAAGGGCCTTGGTCAGGGAGGTGACCAAGAACCCAATGGTCACTCTGACAGAGCTCCAGAGTCCCTCCAGAAGGACAACCATCTCTGCAGTACTCCACCAATCAGGCATTTATGGTAGAGTGGCCAGACAGAAGCCTTTCCTCAGTAAAATGCACATGACAGCCCACTTGGAGTTTGCCAAAAGAAACCTAAAGGACTGTCTGACCATGAGAAACAAGATTCTCTAGTCTGATGAAAGCAAGATTGAACTCTTTGGCCTGAATGCCAAGCTTAACGTCTGGAGGAAACCTGACACCATCCCTACGGTGAAGCATGGTGGTGGCAGCATCATGCTGTGGGGATGTTTTTCAGCGTCAGGGACTGGGAGACTAGTCAGGATCGAGGGAAAGATGAACAGAGCAAAGTAATACTAATAATATGCCATTTAACAGACGTTTTTATCCAAAGCGACTTACAGTCATGCGTGCATACATTTTTGTGTATGGGTGGTCCCGGGGAACGAACCCACTACCCTATCGTTACAAGCACCGTGCTCTACCAGCTGAGCTACAGAGGACCACAAAGTACACAGAGATCGTTGATGAAAACCTGCTGCAGAGCGCTCAAGACCTCAGACAAGGGCGATGGTTCACCTTCCAACAGGACAATGACCCTAAGCACACAGCCAAGACAATGCAGGAGTGGCTTCGGGACAAGTCTCTGAATGTCCTTGAGTGGCCCAGCCAGAGCCCGGACTTGAACCCGATCGAACATCTCTGGAGAGACCTTAAAAATAGCTGTGCAGAGATGCTCCCCATCCAACCTGACAGAGGTTGAGAGGATTTGCAGAGAAGAATGGGAGAAACTCACCAAATACAGGTGTGCCAAGCTTGTCGTGTCATACCCAAGAAGACTTGAGGCTGTAATCGCTGCCAAAGGTGCTTCAACAAAGTACTTAGTTAAGGGTCTGAATACTTATGTCAATGTGATATTTACAGGAGCGACTTACAGGAGCAATTAGGGTTAAGTGCCTTGCTCAAAGGCACATCGACCGATTTTCCACCTAGTCGGCTGAGGGATTTGAACCAGGTTACTAGCCCAACGCTCTTAACCACTAAGCTACCTGCAGTATTGTTCAAATGGATATCTGATGTGTCATATGACTAATATTAATACATTAAACCAATAGGAGATGTAGTAGGTAGACAGTGATCTAGAATCACTATCCTACTGTCAGAGCTGTCAAATGATTCCCATGGCCTTGCTTTCTCCCTCTGGGTCTTTATCTATAAGAGAGGGCTGGCTGATTGGGCTCATATAGGCTGTTATCAGCATGTCCAGTTTGTAATTAGGGAAGAGAGGGACATGACACAAAAGAGCCTGTTGCTATCTCCACTATCCACCTCCATATTACTCCTCCTCTCTTTAACGAGGCCCATCAACCTCTCTCCATCTCTCTTTCCATCTCTCCCACCATCTCTCTCATCAGCAGCACCTGTAGCCAAGCCAGCCCTGGTTGCCTCCCCCAGTGCTCCTAATTCTTCTCCAATTCTCCAGAGAACTGTTTGGGGGTCCCGGTTCCCAGAGCTTGGGGTCTCTCTGGAGAGCAATAGGGCAGAGTCTGATAGCATCTAGCATAACCACAGCGCTTCAGAAAGGGGTGTGTGGGTTTGGCATCAGTTAATCAGAGTCAATCAGAGCTAGAGAGGGAGGGAGGGTCAGGGGGGGTGTGGTGGGGGTGGGGTCTGGATGGGGTGTTAACAGAGAATTAGGAGAATACTCTATCCCTCTCCATAGGTTAGTGTTTACCCACCCTGGCTCGATCTGAGGGGGAAGGGGTTGGGGAGTCAGGGAATGGGTCTGAACTCTGACCTCTCCATAAGTATCCTTGATATGAGATCAACACGGCAGTGACAGTCACTCAGTGTCAGCTACCGTTTGTGTTTGTGTGTTTGTTTGTGTGTCTGTGTGTGTGTGTGTGAGGTCATGTCACTTCATCCTTTACAGAGCTGGGACTGTGAGATAGGAGGGTTGTAAATCAGAGGAATAGACTGTGTCAATGAGGAGGTGTGGAGGTGTGGAGGTGTGGAGGTGTGGAGGTGTGTTCTCTAGGGGGTATGATATAATTGGATAAACATAATCATTATCACCAATCATAAAATAACCTCTTGTATAAATGTATGAATAGATTTTGAGGAGAAGTTGCAGTCTTTTCTCTTCTCCTTTAATAAAAGCCTCTGCAGCTCCTCAGTTCCTATAGATTGTTATATTGTCTACTATCAAAGGAGAATGCGTTCACATGTGACTCTCTCTCTCTCCCTGTACACATGAAACCTGGTGTATAAATGGGCATTCTTATGGCAGATTGATTCTGCATCTCTCCAGTGGTCCTGGTTTGTATCAGAGTGCATTCAGGGTTCCCGGGGGACGGCCTCCTTTGTCAGCGGTAGAGAAGTTAAATCGTATATAAAACAAATTAATTGCCCCTGTTAGATCACTCAAGCACTCACCCAAGGGAACATGTGCTTATCAACCACACAACACACACACACACACACACACACACACACACACACACACACACACACACACACACACACAGAGCATTGCTCTTAGCGTTCCTCTGCTTGCCAGTCCAGTCCTCTATGGAATTGAAGGTTACTCCTCTCCATCTGCTGTCCTCTTTAGAGCACTGCTAGCTCCTATTTTAATTACAGCTTCCCCCTTTCTTCACTACTTCACCCCTCCTCTCTCCCTCTGTCCCTATCCCTCTCTACCTCTGTCCCTACCCCACACACACTGGTCCATCTGTCCCAATAGAGACCCCTTTGTCGTTTATGACGGCCATACTTGTAGCTCATTTAGCAGGAGTACAGTTGTGATGAGTCTTTACAGCCCCAGCAGAGTCCATGGCTGTATTCAGCTCTATTCACTACTGTAGAAGTCACTCTGATTACAACCTTTATGACCATGCTAACTGGTGCCACGGCAGACATGACAGCAGGGCTCAGATTGCTGTATTCAGCCTGGACAAGGGTTCTGTTTTTGGGGTGTGTTTATGATCCAAATTGGTTGTGTGTGTGTGTGTGGATTCCAATTGTTGTGTTTTTGGCCCGTTGTGTGTGACCGTATTGAGTGTGTCTGTGTGTTTTGCTCCCTGTCATCTATCTCTCAGAGTGCCACTGCAACAAAAGGCTATTTTCTGGCCCTGTTTGTTTTCTATGTGTCTGGAGGAGCAGGGGGATGAGGAAGGAGGAGAGGAGGACGGGGGAGAGGGGAGAGGAGGGAGAAGACAGAGGAGGAGGGGGAGAGGAGGAAGGGGGAGAGGAGTGGGGAGAGGAAGGGGGTGAGGAGGAGGGGGGACCGGAGGGGGGAGAGGAGGAGGGGGGAGAAGATAGAGGAGGAGGAGGGAGGACAGGAGGGGGGAGAAGATAGAGGAGGAGGAGGGGGAGAGGAGGGGGGAGAAGATAGAGGAGGAGGAGGGGGAGAGGAGGGGGGAGAAGATAGAGGAGGAGGAGGGGGAGAGGAGAGGGGAGAGGAGGAGGGAGGAGCAGCAGGGCTCATTGGTTACCACCAGACACAGGAAGGCTAACACACTGAGAAATGGAGCCCCTAAGTTTCTACTGCTACTCTATGTTCTACTATTAAACAGAATAGTGCCAGAATATACATTTTGAAGCCCTCCTTGTTGAATTAAGGAAGACTCCAATGGCATTGACATCACTCGAAATGTAGCATATTTATGTGATATGTTGATTTGTTGTCCCCACTCATTGGTGTTAAAGGAGATACAGTATAGCAGTGTTGATGTGTTTTCAACTGATCCCCTATTAGGGATACTGAGGGTGTGAAGCAGCCAGATCGCTCAAGATTGACTTCGAAATTGGACGTCATGTGCTGAGGACGTCGGGAAATGCCTTCAAAACCGTCCACTAGAGGCAACAGTGCCATCAAGTCTTCTTGGGTTTTACTAGGGCGTTGTGGACGTGGGTGGCGGACCGGCGTAATCCCATGACACGTTATTATATATATTTTTTAACCCTATCCAAAACCTTAACCCTTAACTTTGAAATTTGATGTTTGGAGAAACGTGGATAAATGTGGGCAGCAGGTGGCATAGCGGATAAGAGTAGCCGGCCAGTAGCCGAAAGGTTGCTGGTTTGAATCCCCGAGCCGACTATGTGAAACATCTATCGATGTACCCTTGAGAAAGGCTCTTAACCCTAATCCGGAAGACACATTTCAGCTGAATGCATTCAGTTGTACAACTGACTAGGTATCCCCCTTTCCTTTTAATTGCTTCTGTAAGTCACTCTGGATACGAGCATCTGCTAAATGACTAAAATGTAAATAAACATCAGAATCTGAAGTCAAATTAATAAAACTGTGAGATCTTGTTTTGTGAAGACCAGAGAAAGGGTGGGACACCGAGACATTGAAAAAGAGAGAAATAAACCAACAGAAATAGACAGAGAGGCAGGCTGAATAAAAGGTGTGCCCTCCTGACCCTCAGGTGTGAATATTGGCATACCTTGAACCTTTCAGATGTGTATGAGGAGACCAGTAGATTTACCTGTCTAACTGCAAAACAAACCCAGAGCCCCCACCACCCGCATGTTAAACTGACCTGAGGTGGTTCTCTTCTGTAGGGTCACACACACCCACACTTTGACCTTTTAGGGAGTAACAGGGTGGGCCGTTGCCTCCCAGCAGGACTAAACAAACTCCCAGCCGGAGTCTCAGCTATGCAAATGAGCCCTAAATACCATAAACGTGTGCCCTAACCCTCTCCTGAATGGACCAGCCCCAGGGGACTAACGTACCCCTGTAATCGGCATGAACTCAGAGCAGGGAGGGGTGTGTGTGTGTGTGCCTGCCTTTTAAGTCCACTTACCCCAAGGGTTGTAAGTGGTATTATCAAAGACATTCCCTGGTCTCGCCCCACTTCTGTTACAGTAGAATACATGAATAAACCCAGTACTGCTACCTTTTCTGTGATCATAGAGGACAATCCACTATTAAACCTTTTTCAACCTCGTACTTTCATGAACGATTAATGATCTGTGAGAATAAACCATGACACCCAAATGTTTCTCAACACTTTTTGAATACTTATTGAACACAAGAACTCTCCAAAACCTCAAAGTTGACCATTAAACACAGCATGAAAGTCACCCCAGGTCTTTCTTTATGGTCTGAAATTTGGGGTCAGAGTGTGCAGTGTACTCAAGCCTATGAAACAGAGGTGAATAAGAGCACCAGTCACCACTCTGTAGGATAGCAGCCATTATGGAAGGGCGCAATTAGTAGACAATGCAGAGAACTGTGGCAGGTATCAGGATTTAACAGCAGGTCAAATGTTAATGGGACTTTGTGTTGGGTTGGAGCTGCACACTTGGTGGAGGCATTTACTATACTCTGTGTGACAGTGGAAAGTGTGTGTGTTTTTACACAATGTCTCAAAGTAATTTTCTCATGGAGGATATGTAAAGTACCTCCTGTCCTCATATAACTGAGGAAAAAGATGACGTGACGGTGTGTGTGATGGTGTGTGATGGTGTGTATGATGGTGTGTTTAAGAGTGAGAGAGAGTGATGACCGTGTGTTGTGTACTGTCCTGTAGATGCCCCCATCTGGAAAGCAATCTAGTGGAAGAACTGGTGTGTGTGTGTGTGTGTGTGTGTGTGTGTGTGTGTGTGTGTGTGTGTGTGTGTGTGTATGTGTGTGTGTGTTAGGGCTGGGCGATATGGCCAAAACATCATATCACAATATTTTTCTCATTTTTTGACAGTAAGGCGGTATTTGACAATATTTGACATTTCTGAATATTCAAAGTTCTTATAGGTAGTGAATGACCCTAGAATGGCAACAAATACATTTTAAGTGATTTTAATGGGCTTTCTCCGTTTGGATGGTTTTATACTCAACCAAACTAGGACCAAACTGAAGTTGTCCAATTTGTATTACTTTTCATTTACTTAGCGCTGCATCAAAATACCTTTATAAACGGTACTGTGGATCCATACCGGTATACTGATATTCACGATATATTGCTCAGCCCTAGTGTGTGTGTGTTGAAGAGGAACTGGCCAGTCTTGTTTCGCTCAATACGGTTGAGGATCCACTACAGATACCAGGTGGGATTAAGGAGGAACAGAATTTCGATTAAAAAGAGAGAGGGAGGTAATCAGTGACACTCCTCTAATTGTGCTTGGCAAGCTGTTGCAGTATATTGTACACCACAGCAGTCTGCCTGCTTCAAGTAAACCATATTAGCTGGCTGACAGCTTACTAGGACTCTAATTACAGGTTTCTCTAAATCCTGCATGTTACAACGCTTATGTTGCCTGGCTGCTTTTAGTACTTGACTCTGAGTTAGTTTTTTTCCCCCGTCTTTTTTTAAATTTTTTATCCCAGAGCAAATGTCTTCCTACACTCAGAAGAAAATGAGTAGTTGCTTCCTGCCATCGTTTTAAAGACCTGCTTACATGCAGAAATTACCAGCATGTAATTGATAAGCAGGTGTGATATGTGGGCTCTTTTTTCCCCTTCGCTTTTCATTTTTTTGAGCCAGGGGGAAGTGCAGGCTCGCTGATGTTGGCACGAGAACTGGCGATTCCAGTTTTGGAGATCCACGTCTCACTCTGTTATTATTGTGATATTTCTCCTCTCTTTTTCTGTCTCTCTTTCACTCTATCTCTTTTGCAATATTTGGCTCTCATTTTCAACCTCCTACCTCATCTTGTTTACCTTCTTTTCCTATCTGTTTTATAATTCCTATTTCACTCCATTACGTCATCTCCCCCTCTGCCTCTCCATCTTCTTTCTTTTTCACTCCTTCTGTAAACTGTAATGCTTGTGGTTAACTCCTAAACACATTTTAATCCATGTGTGTCTCTCCGTTAGCTATGAAGCTAACTCAGATAGCCATAGGTTCCTACAGGCTGGCCTGGCCTGCAGTGTTCCATGATGTCTTTCTAGCACTAGGCCACACCCCCATATCATTGTTGCCATGGTCCTGACCACCTAGTCTGTGCTTTTGACCACCTAGTATGTGCTGTTAGTCTGACTATGTGGAAGCATTGTTGAAGATTTGGGATAATTGGTCTGAGAAATTAGAATGTAACACATGTTTTTGAACAGACATGTATTCCCACACACATACTTCACAACAGAGCTCCAGAGAATTAATGCTCCCTACTTTACCCCACCAAACCCCAGTAGGCACCAGCTAACTGTCTGGCCCCAGCCTCAAAGCAGTACCCTAAGAGCTTCCTGTTCCCTTTCTCTCTCTCTCTCTCTCTCTCTCTCTCTCTCTCTCTCTCTCTCTCTCTCTCTCTCTCTCTCTCTCTCTCTCTGTCACTCTCTCTCTCTCTCGGTCACTCTCTCTTTCTCTCTCTCTGTCACTCTCTCCCCCCGTCTCTCTCTCTCCCCCGTCTCTCTCTCTCTCTCTCTCTCTCTCTCTCTCTCTCTCTCTCTCTCTCTCTCTCTCTCTCTCTGTCACCTCTCCCTTGGTCACTCTCTCTCTCTCCCCCCTCTCTCTCTCTCTCTCTCTCTCTCTCTCTCTCTCTCTCTCTCTCTCTCTCTCTCTCTCTCTCTCTTATTAGCATGATTATCAATCTAAACAATAGTTAGAATAATTGCAGCATTAAAGGCAGTCATCTCCAGGGCAGGCACTTCCTGTCTGTGATGACAGACACATGAGCAGCTTCCTCTTCCTGTAGGATGGAGTGGGGTCGGGGGATAGGGCGGGGCCTGTCATCATGACTAATCACTCTTCAGCGCTATTGGAGCTAATGGGCTAATAATGAGTTGTTCTCAATGTATCATGCAATATAGAATGAGTTAATGCTAAACAATGATACTGTTTGATGGTAGGAGGGGATGTAAAGTGAGTTCAGAGAGTGGATTGGGTGGGGTTGATTGTAGTACAATGATCTCTTATCTGTTCATATATCTGGGAGGGTCTCATTGCTGAAATGAGTTGACATTAACGCAATATATATATATTTTTTGTCATTTAGCAGACGCTCTTATCCAGAGCGACTTACAGTTAGTGAGTGCATACATACTTTTTTTATACTGGCCCCCCGTGGGAAACAAACCCACAACCCTGCCGTTGCAAACGCCATGCTCTACCAACTGAGCTACATCCCTGCCGGCCATTCCCTCACCTACCCTGGACGACGCTGGGCCAATTGTGCGCCGCCCTATGGGTCTCCCGGTCGCGGCCGGCTACGACAGAGCATGGATTCGAACCAGGATCTCTAGTGGCACAGCTAGCACTGCGATGCAGTGCCTTAGACCACTGCGCCACTCGGGAGGTGTATTTTTCTATACTGTATAATTTTATTGATAAAATATTCAATTTCAAATCATAATATTAAATGAAGTAGAGTTGATTTCACATAATGTTAGCTACAGTTGAAGTCGGAAGTTTACATACACTTAGGTTGGAGTCATTAAAACTCGTTTTTCAACCACTCCACAAATTTCTTGTTAACAAACTATAGTGCATGACACAAGTCATTTTTCCAACAATTGTTTACAGACAGATTATTTCACTTATAATTCACTGTATCACAATTCCAGTGGGTCAGAAGTTTACATACACTAAGTTGACTGTGCCTTTAAACAGCTTTGAAAATTCCAGAAAATGATGTCATGGCTTTAGAAGCTTCTGAAAGGCTAATTGACATCATTTGAGTCAATTGGAGGTGTACCTGTGGATCTATTTCAAGGCCTACCTTCAAACTCAGTGCCTCTTTGCTTGACATCATGGGAAAATCAAAAGAAATCAGCCAAGACCTCAGAAAATAAATTATAGACCTTCACAAGTCTGGTTCATTCTTGGGAACAATTTCCAAACGCCTGTAGGTACTATGTTCGTCTGTGTAAACAATAGTATGCAAGTATAAACACCATGGGACCACGCAGCCGTCATACCGCTCAGGAAGGAGACGCGTTCTGTCTCCTAGAGATGAACGTACTTTGGTGCGAAAAGTGCAAATCAATCCCAGAACAACAGCAAAGGACCTTGTGAAGATGCTGGAGGAAACAGGTACAAAAGTGTCTATATCCACAGTAAAACGAGTCCTATATCGACATAACCTGAAAGGCTGCTCAGCAAGGAAGAAGCCACTGCTCCAAAACCGCCATAAAAAAGCCAGACTACGGTTTGCAACTGCACATGGGGACAAAGATCGTACTTTTTGGAGAAATGTCCTCTGGTCTGATGAAACAAAAATAGAACTGTTTGGCCATATTGACCATCGTTATGTTTGGAGGAAAAAGGGGTGACTTGTAAGCCGAAGAACACCATCCCAACCGTGAAGCACGGGGGTGGCAGCATCATGCTGTGGGGGTGCTTTGCTGCAGGAGGGACTGGTGCACTTCACAAAATAGATGGCATCATGAGGAAGGAAAATTATGTGGATATATTGAAGCAACATCTCAAGACATCAGTCAGGAAGTTAAAGCTTGGTCGCAAATGTGTCTTCCAAATGGACAATGACCCCAAGCATACTTCCAAAGTTTTGGCAAAATGGTTTAAGGACAACAAAGTAAAGGTATTGGAGTGGCCATCACAAAGCCCTTACCTCAATCCTATAGAACATTTGTGGGCAGAAATGAAAAAGCATGTGCGAGCAAGGAGGCCTACAAACCTGACTCAGTTACACCAGCTCTGTCAGGAGGAATGGGCCAAAATTCACCCAACTTGTGGAAGGCTACCCGAAACGTTTGACCCAAATTAAACAATTCAAAGGCAATGCTACCAAATACTAATTGAGCATATGTAGACTTCTGACCCACTGGGAATATGATGAAATAAATAAAAGCTGAAATAAATAATTATCTCTACTATTATTCTGACATTTCACATTCTTAAAATAAAGTGGTGATCCTAACTGACCTAAGACAGGGCATTTTTACTAGGATTAAATGTCAGGAATTGTGAAAAACGGAGTTTAAATGTATTTGGCTAAGGTGTATGTAAACTTCCGACTTCATCTGTATATTCCTCCCCCCAGCATCTCTTCCTCTCTGACAGACCTGTTTCCTCCCTCCCTCCCTCTATCTATTTTTATTTTTTTACCAGTTCCCCTCTGTATCCACCTGCATGGCGGGTAGCTTCAACACAGTAGCCTAATGGCCTGTCTGTCCCATCATCAGCTATTATCACCCTGAGAACCAAAACAATGGAGCCCATCGCCCTGTCGCCCAGTTCCACAGTGACACTTTCTCACACTCTGTGACATGTTTATACTCCAAACAGAGCCGGGCCTGACTGCTGCTGAGAAATACCCCGTCAGCAGCTTATCACCCTCATAGCTGAGCTGTCATACTCAGTGCCTCATACCCCTCACAGCTCAGCTCCCCGTCTGACCTGCTTTGTTTCCACACACTTGTCTTTCTTGCTCCAAAGAAGTCAGTCAGTTTTTTAGGTGGGTTTGGGTGGGGGCTTCTTGGGGGGGGGTGATAAACAGGTTCATATTCTGACATGCAATGAAGGCATGCACATAACTTGAAATTGTGTGGCAGTCATTGACTTGAATCAAAATGTACTTTCTGCTTGAATGTCTTAGCAAGTGCGTAGCAGTGTTCTAGAAGCAGTGTTGATGTATTTTTGTAGCTATGCGTGGGCAGGGGTTTCCTCTTATAATGGACTATGGTTAGGATTGTTTTTATTGTGTGATGTCAGGCACAGTGATTGGGGAACTTTGCAGGGTCTTTCGCCCTGTTATTTCTGTCATGGAGTATCGTAGCTGGATTAAAATTGAGGAAGTGGCTGTTGTGTACTGTTCTGTTCCTGCCATCCAGGACCTCTATACCAGGCGGTGTCAGAGGAAGGCCCTCAAAATTGTCAAAGACTCCAGTCACCCTAGTCATAGACTGTTCTCTCTGCTACCGCACGGCAAGCGGTACCGGAGTGCCAAGTCTAGGTCCAAAAGACTTCTCAACAGCTTCTACCCCCAAGCCATAAGACTCCTGAACAGCTAATCATGGCTACCCGGACTATTTGCACTGCCCCCCCACCCCATACTTTTTACGCTGCTGCTACTCTGTTAAGTATTTATGCATAGTCACTTTAACTCTACCCACATGTACATATTACCTCAACTACCTCAACTAGCCGGTGCCCCCGCACATTGACTATGCAACGGTACCCCCCTGTATATATAGCCTCCCTACTGTCACTTTATTCTATTGTATATATAGCCTCCCTACTGTCACTTTATTTTTACTTCTGCTCTTTTTTTCTCAACACTTTTTTGTTGTTGTTTTATTCTTACTTTTTTGTTTAAAATAAATGCACTGTTGGTTAAGGGCTGTAAGTAAGCATTTCACTGTAATGTCTGCACCTGTTGTATTCGGCGCATGTGACCAATAAAATTTGATTTGATTTGATTTGATTTGTTGCTCCGTTGGCTTTGAGGAATGGAGAAGTAACAGTGGAGACTGTTGGCATTGGTAGGAACAATGGCCACTGCTATTTTTACACAAGGTAGTACATTTTTGTGGGTTTCTTTTCACAGGTGAGGGTTTCTCGTCAGGACCTTAGTTTCTGGGTCTTTTTAAGAGTAGTCCTTCCTGTTCTCTGATCTGCACGTGACGTCCCCTCACATTCCCATTCAGAGGCCTGTAGCATAGCATCCCTGGCAGCTGCCATTTCCTTCAAGAGAGAAATGCTGTCCTATAAGAAAACCATTAAAGCTATTTTTTACTTTCACTGTTGAAAAGCGATATCCCAAGTATAAATACAGTAAAGTACACACACTAAAGTGTAATTTTTTTGTTGTTGTTGAGCAAAATAGTGTTTTTTAGACACAACTGCAAAGTTCAAGGAGTAGGACCTTCAAGGAGTTGGTCTGATGATAAGTCGTAATGCCGTGGGACTCCCCCTTTGCTTGAGGAACAATAGCGGAGCAATAGAGAAAGGAAAGGCTCCTCCCCATGACTTACCTGATCCACCTATTGAGATGTGCCTTTTGGTTAAGTAAATCAGGTCTTAATTGAGGTGAAAAGGAGACTGGAGTGTCATTTTGAGACGGTTTAGTTTTATATCGGATTAGTAGCTAATCTCATTGACATTGTTCTTGGATTTCCTCATTGTGTCTAGTTAGTGTCAGTGTGGCTACTGTTACACTACCTGTTATGCACCTCTGTTACACAGTAGAACCAGTCCAACCTCTACTGTTGTCCTCCCTCACCACCTCCCATCACAATGGTACAGATCGTTGGAGGTGCATGGGTGAGCATTGTGCAAGACATGTCGTCGCACCAACCGACACATAGACCTTTCTTCGGATGCAATCTCTCCTTCCCAGTCTTTCTTACACGCAAACATACTCAAGTTGTAGGAACTGTTGTTTAAGAGTTTTGCATTGACGTCATTAAGCAGGAAACAATCCATAATTAACTGTCATTATGATATTCCCTTCATTACATTTTTGGGAGGCTGTTTTCACTTCTCTGTGTGAGATTGCCAGGTACATATTGACACATGCCAAAACATGCAGTGTGGTTGACATCAGTATTAGATATGTTTGTTTTTGATCACTTCTTAATCCCATAATGACTTAATTTTGATAGTTGTCAGGGGATCCTTGAATTTAATAACAAAGCAATGGAACAGATCTGCTGTCAAGGCATAGCAGTGTGGTGATGCAATCAACTATCAAAATCAACTCAAAGTTCTCTACAAGGTGAGACTGTTTGTTTTGTTTCCATGCCATGTCAGACTATTCTGGTATATGCCTGTATAATAACAGTATACTGGGGAAGTTGTGTCAGTGTCTCCACAACTGCTCTTCTCTTTGTCAGAGCTAGTAGGCCTTATTTCACTACCTCGCTGAGACATGGGGTGGAACTAGAGAGAGGGGGAGGGGAATACATTCACACCTGCCAAGGATTGGTTGACCACCATTTTGTTTTTGTTTGAGACTGTGAGAATTTTGGTTGTTACTCACTTCACTGCATTTGTACTGTAGTTATATTTTGGTGTTTGCATAACACATCGCAGTACAGCTTTGCTTTTGGACTGACTTCATGAAGGGGTGGGAGTGAGAAACTGACACTTTGGCTGCGCTACAACCTTTTTGCCAACCCAGTCCTATTCAATTTAGCCATGTTGTCACCGCTGATACCATTTTCCATCTCAAGTTTCAGTTGAGAGGAACACATTAGAAAAAAAATCTGCTAATTTGTCACATGGAATGTTTTCGGTTCCTGTGGTGTGCGTGGGCCTGTGTGTGTGGAGCAGAGTAAGGGTAGGGGTATGAGTATAGTGAATATCAGCCTTCCAACCACACCTATTTATAGAGCTACATCTTCTTACACTGAGAAAAGAGAAGCTAGGCTAGAAAAGCTAAAAATATATCACTTCTAACAGTAATGTCTGGTGGGTTCACTCAGTTACATTTTTACATTTTAGTCATTTAGCAGACGCTCTTATCCAGAGCGACTTATTTTCATACAGTTCTACCTAAACAGACAACACGGTTATAGCAAAACATTGTGTGTTCATAACAGATTAAGGTTAGTGGAAAGGGGTTGCAGTCTGAAACTGGAGTGAGCCCAGTATTTTTTTTGTTTGTTTTGTTTTTACAATATGGTAATTTGACCAATGATATTGGGTCGTGCCAGCCATTTTGGATTCTGAAGCAGTGCTGCTATTCAGGAGAAATGAGAGATGATGCATATTGTCCCACCTCTATTGTGAACGTTTTCTACACTCTGATGGCACCTGGTTTTTAGCATGGCTGTTCGTTTAGTTTGTAAGCCCACGCAGGATCAGAGAGGAGAGATGAGATAGGGTTAAGAGACAGAGGGTAGTGGGGGTAGAGTTCAAACTGCTACTGTTACAGATACAGCAATACTTTCTCCAGGACAGTAGCAGCCACTTCAAGGAATCTAGAGAAAGCTTATTTCACAACTCTAAAGCCCCCTCTACCCCCCTACTTCCCCCTACCACACCCTCCTCTCCTCCTCCTCCCCCTACTGCTCTCTCTCCGTCACAGGAAGTTGCGGTCGTGCAAATGCCGTCAAAACTACTACAGAGTTCTGAGATCTCGCTCCTTTTACCTCCCCCCCACTACCTCTCTCGGTTTACTACAAGCGAGGCCTCAAGGAGCCAACAGTCAGTTCACATGAGATTGCACATGAATGAGGAGGCTGTCAATGAAAAGACCCTCTCTCTCTTTCTCACATTCTCTCTCCCTCTCTTTAAATCTTTTTTTATGCTCCATGTTCAGTACCAGTGTTCCTAAGGCAGAATAGCAAATACATATTTCTACATATTTTCATATTTCTACCCTACAAACCACAGCTGTTGACAAGTAGGCCAAATAGAGAGCTCATAGTTCATAGCTTATACAGATGTAGGATCTTAATTTGAGCCAGTTTGCTACAGCAGCAAAATAATCCTGCAGCAACAGGAAATGTGAATTATCATATGGTGAATTTTGTATTTTTACTATAATTAAAGGTAGACTCAACGAAATGACGTTGCCACGAGCAGCACCGCAGATATTGAGATGAGCAAGACTTCGCCCTCATAGTCATACACAGTATCGCTTCACGCTGTTCACAGCATGGTAGCCACGGTACCAAAACAGCAGAGAAGTTGAGCCTCGCGCTTCAAAGCTCTTTTTGTTTTGCAGAAATTGACCCACTATGCTGTTTACTTTCTGCATCTCATCCATATCATCCTATGATGCCTTCAGAAAGTATTCATACCCCTTGACTTGTTCCACATTTTGTTGTGTTACAGCCTGATTTCAATTATTATTTATTTATTTTTGCTAATTCATTTAAAATGAAATACAGAAATATCTAATTTACATAAGTATTCACATCCCTGAGTCAATAATTTATGGAAGCACCTTTCGTAGCAATTACAGCTGTGAGTCATTCTGGGTATGTCTCTAAGAGCTTTCCACACTTGGATTGTGCAACATTTGCCCATTATTCTTTTCAAAATTATTCAAGCTCTGTCAAATTCATTGTTGATCATTGCTAGTCAACCATTTTCAGGTCTTGCAATAGATTCCCAAGTAGATTTAAGTCAAAACTGTAACTCGGCCACTCAGGAACATTCACTGTGTTCTTAGTAAGCAACTCCAGTGTAGATTTGGCCTTGTGTTTTAGGTTATTGTCCTACTGAAAGGTGAATTCATCTCACATTGTCTCGTGGAAAGCAGACTGAACCAGGTTTTCCTCTAAGATTTTGCCTGTGCTTAGCTCCATTCCGTTTATTTATTATCCTGAAAAACTCCAGAGTCCTTAACGATTACAAGCATATCCATAACATGATGCAGCCACCACTATGCTTGAAATGGAGAGTGGTACTCAGTATTGAATTGTATCGGATTTGCACCAAACATAACACTTTGTATTCAGGACAAAAAGTTAATTGCTTTGCCTTATTTTTTTCAGTATTACTTTAGTGCCTTGTTGCAAACAGGATGCATGTTTTGGAATATTTTGATTCTATACAGGCTTCTTTCTTTTCACTCTGGTTAGTATTTTGGAGTAACTACAATGATGTTGATCCATCCTCAGTTTTCTTCTATCACAGCCATTAAACTCCTTAACTGTTTTAAAGTCACCATTGGCCTCATGGTGAAATCCCTGAGCGGTTCCGTTCTTCTCCGGCAACTGCGTTTGGAAGGACGCCTGTATCTTTGTAGTGACTGGGTGTATTGATACACCATCCAAAGTGTAATTAATTACTTCACCATGCTCAAAGGGATATTCAATGTCTATTTTTACCCATCTACCAATAGGTGCCCCTCTTTGCGAGGCATTGGAAAACCTCCCTGGTCTTTGTGGTTGAATCTGTGAAATTCACTGCTCAACTGAGGGACCTCACAGATTATTGTATGTGTGGGGTACAGAGATGAGGTAGTCATTCCAAAATCATGTTAAACAGTATTATTGCACACAGAGTCCATACAACTTATTATGTGACGTGTTAAGCAAATTAATTAATTTATAAAGATGTCAAAAAACATAATTCCACTTTGACATTATCGGGTATTGTGTGTAGGCCAGTGATATAAAAAAAAAAAAGTAAACCATTTTAAATTCAGGCTTTAACACAAGAAAATGTTGAAAAGTCAAGGGTCGTCAATACTTTCTGAAGGCACTGTAACTACTGTTGTACACACCTTTTCTATTCATATACTGACCATACTGTCTATACACACCATTCACATACATATTTAAATTCCGGACTCTGACATTGCTCGTTCTGATATTTATTAATTCCTTTCTTTTTTGACTTTTTGGATTATGTGTGTATTGTTATTGTACTTCTAGATATTACTGCACTTGGAGCTAGAAACATTTCGCTACACCTGCGATAACATCTGCAAAACTGTATACTGGACCAATATACTTTGATTTGATTTGATTTATTGGTCATTTTTGTAGGGGTTCACACGTTTTTCATAAGAGAGAATCAAGTCTGAAATGTCAAAGTAGCTCCCACTAAACGTTTACCTATGGTATGCCACTTTTACACTACCCTGAGCCTCTCTGACGGAAATGTTAGACTGCCACAAGGGTGTGTTCTGTTTTACTGGGGGCAGGAGAGAGAGAGCGAGAGAGAGAGAGAGGGGGGCAGTCTAAGAGAAATTAAACCAATATCACTCTCCTCCTGTAGTGGCTGGTATTTCATTTATCCAGTGCAGCTTTGGTGTCTGACCCCCGTCCCCCGTCCCCTGTCCGTCCGTCCGTCTCATGCAGGCTGTCTGTCTGTCGGTGGCAGGCCCAACGCGCCACGCTCCCCCGCAGGTGATAACAGATTAAACGCATTCCATTTCATGCCTCAGGCTCCCAAATACAATCCATGTGGGGCTGCCTCTTACCCTGCGGCCCCCCTGTGCCCCCCCCTCCCCCGCCCCAGGCCCCCCTCCGAGCTGGGAGCGACCGAGCCAGTTCACTGGGCTAAGCCGGAGAGATGGTAGCCCGCGAGATTACAGGTCGTTTGAGGAAATTAGTCTATGTGTGTTTGTGTGTGTGTAATGGATGGTGTGCCTGTGTGTATGTATGTATGTATGTGTGTATGTGTGTGTGTGTGCACAGAGGGTAGAAGTGTGTGTGTGTGTGTGTGTGTGTGTGTGTGTGTGTGTGTGTGTGTGTGTGTGTGTGTGTGTGTGTGTGTGTGTGTGTGTGTGTGTGTGTGTGTGATGGATGGATGGAGGTGTACATGTGTGCAGGGTAATGTCATGTCGGTTCAGGTGACCCACTTGCTGTATATCACACCCCTTCTGTTTTAGATTTTGCATTAGTGTGAATTTCCTTGCAAAGGTTTCAATGGCTACGTCATGCCGTTATGTTGGAGAGTGGGTGGACATATAACTTTATAACTTTTTTATAACTCAAAGTTTCGTTTCACATCACTGGATGCAAAACAATTATTCTCTTGAAACACAATTTAAGGTGACAAAGTGTTTCTTTCCAAAACAAGGAATTGGGCACGTGATTCCCCATCTCGTAGCTTCAGTTTCATTCCAACATTCCGAGATGGAATGGTGTCACTGGAGGAAATGAGAGAAACCTAACCCACGCTGCTTCCTGAAAAGGTGAGTTCCTTGAATCAGGAAATGGAACGCCTTCCTATTGCTCCAAAAGGTTCCCTTCACTGACCAGTCCTCTATTCCCCTCCCCAAGGCATCCTGTTCTACTTGTGACAAACAGTACTTTGATATTTGTCCAAGCTGGGTAGGCCTAGATATATGATGATACATTACAAATGAATCTATGTAGCCCTATAGCTGGATCATTTTCCATGCTGGGTGGTAGATCTAGGCTATATGACACATTACAAATAAATCAATGCAGGCGGCCTATAAATACCTTATCACAAAGACAGAAGCTTATCCTCAGATAGTCACTGTTATTACAGTAGTTCTGTACAGAGGCATCATTGCTCATTGCTCCACTGCCTGTGCTGCTCTCCCTATCTCCAGACCCATCTTTCTTGGCCAAGTTGTTGCACTAATCTGCCATGAAACTAGGTGTTGATGGTGTCGTCAGATAGCCGATTACACACCATGCCGCCGCAAAGCCAACACTCATGTCAATTAGGGAGGCGGACTGTGTGTTGATGTTATAATTATATGAACCATGCGTGTGCGCGCCAGTGTGTGTGGTTGTGGGATTTCAGAAAGTATGCAGTATGCCCAGGGAATTGTCACAGAAGAATGCAGGGATTGAAAAATATGTTTTGTGTTGTTGTGTCCAATACTTTGCTCATGTTGCTGTTTTTAATTGATAAGCTTTTATCAATAGCGAGTGAAAGAAAGAGGAAAAGTGAGTGGCATTATCATAACAGAATCACAGTGGGCTGAACTACTTTTACTCCCCCCGTCCTCCTCTCCCCCAACCACCTCTCCTCTCACTTTTCCTACCAAGTCGAGAGGAACGGTGGGAGAATTTGACAATACCAGGCTTGAGTAAACCCGCTCTGTAATTCTAACACTCAGTTATAGAATGACCTCCTAAGTACCAAAGATTACCTTATGAAACGAGAGCTAGAGATTTACTGCATCTAGTGTGTTGACTTAATTCTCGCCCAAAATACAAAATATAAAATATAGATTTATTTCCGTCTTTATTACCCAAGCTGGGATCATCTCTGCTTACTCCAAATATTCCTATTTGTCTGAGCGGAAATAGTGGAATTTGCTACACAAATATATATTTTACCATAAAAAAATAAGTTATACAGAAGTTTAGTATATTGAGAGGTCCTCAATTCCTGTGTGAATATAAAGTCAGTGAGAAGGCTCTGGTCAGATTATTGAAGGGCTTAGTAGCCTTTAGACTTTCTCATCACACACACAGGCCTACTCTCATTTCAGGGAACTCTGTAGTGATTTAGGATCCCACTGCATTAGGGCCGCTTAGAGAAGAATGAGAGAAACTCTGCAAAATGGAAGCGAGAGGCAGAAGTAGAGCGATTGAGATGAACATGCATGTGTATACTGTATCTCAGCTGTGCACATTGGAGTGTGTGTGTGTGTGTGTGATTTCTCTCTGTATCGCTCCCACAGAGAAGTGCTGGCTGATTATAAACAGGATTAGTTGATTATTACAGTGCCTTGCAAAAGTATTCAGCCCCCTTGGCGTTTTTCCTATTTTGTTGCATTACAACCTGTAATTTAAATAGATTTTTATTTGGCTTTAATGTAATGGACATAGACAAAATAGTCCAAATTGGTGAAGTGAAATGAGAAAAAAAAACGTGTTTTGAAAAGTGGTGCGTGCGTATGTATTCACCCCCTTTGCTATGAAGCCCCTAAATAAGATCTGGTGCAACCAATTACATTCAGAAGTTACATAATTAGTTAAATAAAGTCCACCTGTGTGCAATCTAAGTGTCACATGATCTCAGTATATATACACCTGTTCTGAAAGGCCCCAGAGTCTGCAACACCAATAAGCAAGGGGCACCACCAAGCAAGCGGCACCATGAAGACCAAGGAGCTCTCCAAACAGGTCAGGGACAACGTTGTGGGGTTATAAAAAAATATCCGAAACTTTGAACATCCCACGGAGCACCATTAAATCCATTTTAAAAAAATTGAAAGAACATGGCACCACAACAAACCTGCCAAGAGAGGGCCGCCCACCAAAACTCACGGACCAGGCAAGGAGGGCATTAATCAGAGAGGCAACAAAGAGACCAAAGATAACCCTGAAGGAGCTGCAAAGCTCCACAGAGGAGATTGGAGTATCTGTCCATAGGACCACTTTAAGCTGTAAACTCCACAGAGCTGGGCTTTACGGAAGAGTGGCCAGAAAAAAGCCATTGCTTAAAGAACAAAATAAGCAAACACGTTTGGTGTTCACCAAAAGCCATGTGGGAGACTCCCCAAACATATGGAAGAAGGTACTCTGGTCAGATTAGACTAAAATTGAGCTTTTTGGCCAAGAAGGAAAACACTATGTCTGGCGCAAATCCAACACCATCCCCACAGTGAAGCATGGTGGTGGCAGCATCATGCTGTGGGGATGTATTTCATCGGCAGGGACTGGGAAACTGGTCAGAATTGAAGGAATGATGGATGGCGCTAAATACAGGGAAATTCTTGAGGGAAACCTGTTTCAGTCTTCCAGAGATTTGAGACTGGGATGGAGGTTCACCTTCCAGCAGGACAATGACCCTAAGCATACTGCTAAAGCAACACGCGAGTGGTTTAAGAGGAAACATTTAAATGTCTTGGAATGGCCTAGTCAAAGCCCAGACCTCAATCCAATTGAGAAACTGTGGTATGACTTAAAGATTGCTGTACACCAGCGGAACCCGTCCAACTTGAAGGAGCTGGAGCAGTTCTGCCTTGAAAAATGATGTGCCAAGCTCATAGAGACATACCCTAAGAGACTTGCAGCTGTAATTGCTGCAAAAGGTGGCTCTACAAAGTATTGACTTTGGGGGGGGTGAATAGTTATGCACGCTCAAGTTTTCAGTTTTTTTGTCTTATTTCTTGTTTGTTTCACAAGAAAAAATATTTTGCATCTTCAAAGTGGTAGGCATGTTGTGTAAATCAAATGATACAAACCCCCGAAAAATCCATTTACATTCCAGGTTGTGAGGCAACAAAATAGGAAAGATACCAAGGGGAGTGAATACTTTCGCAAGCCACTGTAGATGGGGGAAGTGTGTGTGTGTGTATCCCCCCATCCCACCCAACTTCTCCCTCTCCGTATATTCTGTTGTACACTGTAGCTGTTGTGCTTCATCATTACGGCATGCTTAAATGAGTCTGATAGCTACCTACTGTGGTATGAATGACCAACCGGTGTCGTTTGTACCATTACACAACAAACACTCACCTACAAGCTATCTCTTTTTTTCAGTAGCTGTGTTACACCAGACACTGGCTGGCTGGATGAGGCCTGCTCATTTCACTGTGCTAGTTTCTCTCCAACTGACTGCTGGAGGGGGGACACCTAAGCCAATGAGATGAGAGGATGATGAAAGGGAGAATTAAGTCATTAACCAGACCTTTTTATTCATTCCTCTGAGCACTTTTATATGGGAGGGATTCCATCACTGGTGTGTGTGTGTGTGTGTGTGTGTGTGTGTGTGTGTGTGTGTGCGTGCATGCGTGCGTGCATGTTTGGCACAGGTAGACTACAATGAAATATGCATTAAGTTAACAAAAGGAGAGAGGGAAGTGAAGGAAGAAAGAGAGAGAGGGGATCTATACATTACCAGGTAATAGAGTGACTGATGAAAGGGAAGGCGTAACTTAGCAGATTGAGATTTGACCATGCATATTTAAAGGAAGAAAGAGAATGTGAGGGGACCCGTTCAGTTCCCTGTCATCCTCAGTGTGGAAGATGTCCCTGTAATCAACACTATCTATTAACTCTTAAACGGCCACTGAAAAGGTTATATTGTCCACCCCAGTGTTCCTTAGCTCAGAGAATGGTTCCGTCGGTTCTATCCGTTCCCTAAACTCTCACAAGAGAGTAATACCTGTAATCTGATGGGGGAGTCAGTCGCTCGTTGTATAACAGTGATTTGCCAATATACTGTATCTGCAAGAAGGGTTTCCCCATAGATTAAGTCATTTATTGTAACGCACAAACTTTCCAAGCACTGCTGAGGATTGTGGCTCTTCGCTGATTGTTGAGAGTGGATCAGGTAAAGAACAGGTATACTGAAACAGAGGGGCTAGTTTAGAGGTGTGACACACAGGCAGACACACACAAGCATGCTCGCTGGAACACACACACACACACACACACACACACACACACACACACACACACACACACACACACACACACACACACACACACACACACACACACACACACACACACACACACACACACACACACACACACACACACACACACACACACACACTGTCCTACAAGGGACCCCAGACTTTCAGTTGGTGATGTTTCCTGCCTGCATGTAGCACAGGTGTGTGTGAGTGTGACTCCTACCCGATCCATGTGGTTGTGTTTTATTAGACCACAAACTGACACCAGCAGTCTGTTAATGTGTGTGTGTGTGTCTGTGTGTGTGTGTATATGCATATTTGTGTGTGTGAACAACAGCAACACAAGCTCTGTCCTCCTGGAGAGGAGGCCCCTAAACACGCTCGCCTCCTAAATAACACCCTCAACACAACCACTTATATAGCAAATTATTTGTGCACCTCTTCCTCACTTCCACAAAGGGAGTATTATTCTGAACTTATTTGTCTTGTAGTGTGTGTTCACTTCCACAAAGGGAGCATTAGTAGGAACTTATTTGTGTAGCTCATGTTCACTTTTTAAGAGGAGCAAGCCTTCGGTGGAGCTGTTTATCTGAACCTGCTACAAAGCTAGGATTAGGGGCCTGTATGTCTTTGAGGCCTGCACGCGCCTTAATCCTTTCCTGGATGTCACCTGTCATCTCTCTCTAATCACCCTCCAACTATCCCTTGCTTCTTTCTTTTCCCTCTCTTCTCTCACGCCTCCTCCCAATTGGCCTAGCGCTCTCCAACTACTATCTGCTCATCACAACTGGCTTTCATACATTTCCTGGCAGAGAGGAAGAGAGAAATGAAGAGAGTGAGGGATAGAGAGAGGAAGGATGGAGACAGTTTTGGATGGAGAGAGGGGTGGATGGATGGGTTTAGGGAAATCAGGGTTCATAGGGAGAGAAGCATGGCGGGGGGCATGCACGCACACACACACACACACACAAACAAACACACACACACACAAACACACACACACACACTCACACACACACACACACACACACACACACACACACACACACACACACACACACACACACACACACACACACACACACACACACACACACACACACACACACACACACACACACACACACACACACACACACACATACACACAAACACACACACACACTCACTCACCACACACACACACACACACACACACACACACACACACACACACACACACACACACACACACACACACACACACACACACACACACACACACACAGACATACACACATTCTCCAACAGGGGGTATTTTCCATGGCACACAGCCTAATACCACACTGGGCTATGCATTTAGCTCTCTCTCTCTCTACCTCTCCATCGCTCTCTGTCTGTATCTCATTCTCATCCCTCTCTCTCTCTACATTACTCTCTTTTACCTTTATGTCCTCTCATGACTCTCTTTCTATATCCATCTAATTTTCTGGCTATCTCTTATTCCCCCCCTCTCATCTCCCTCCTCTCACTCCCTTCCTGTTGGACTGCCCTTATCTCTCTCTTTCCTTCCTTCCTCTCTGTATGTATCATCCATATATCCATCCATCCTTCAGTCTATCTCTCCATCCATCTCCCTCCATCTCCTCCTCTCAGCTTGCATCATGTTTAATGTGATATATTTATCCTGCATATAATGGCCGCAGCTGTCCATTAGTAAATTATGAAATTTAATCGTAACAATTATGAGAATCCATAACGATTACCATAGCATTTCCTATTTTCATTTACCCCTGATGCTTTTGTTGCGGGCCATGAATCCTAACTTCCTTATCTCCCTCCCTCTCTCTCTTTCGCTCTGGTTTATAAAACTTTTTCAGTCTCTCCCACTCCCCCTAAAACGACTCACAGACACTCCTCTCATTTGTGCTACGCTAATCGAAAGAGAATGAAAGGAAAAACCTCTCATTAGGTACTGAGGGGCCCCTCATCACATTAAGCTATCTCCTCTCTCTCTCTCTCTCTCTCTCTCTCTCTCTCTCTCTCTCTCTCTCTCTCTCTCTCTCTCTCTCTCTCTCTCTCTCTCTCTCTCTCTCTCTCTCTCTCACTCTCTCTCTCTCTGGGCCAGGGCTGTGGTAGTGAAGCTGGGGTCTGAGACTGAGGAATCTGATAGGGATAAACCAATTTGCCGTCCACACAAACATCCCAGCAGGCTGATGCCCCCGCCACTCCCTCCACCCCCGCCTGCCCCTCGCCCACCCGGCTCCCAGCGCTCCGTTAAGATGGCGGTCGGAGAGGCCAGCAATTAGGTTTTAATTAGGCTGCGTAATTAGGGGCAGGCAGGAAGTATCAGACACCGGGATGATTGTGTTCTGGCCTGGAGGAGGAGGGCCGGACTCTAATGGAGCTGAATGCTGCTGCAGGACACAGCATTGGAGAGATCCCTTTCTGCTACCACCCCCGTACTGACCCCCCCTAGTGTCCCCCTGCCACTACACCCCCTTCTGCCTGCCCTGCTACCCCTAGACAACTGTTTCAGTTCCCCTCCACCAGCTGCAGACTGGAGACCTGCAGACTAGAGACCCCACGACTGCCTGACACACCCCTACTGGCCCCATTCTGCCCCTGTATCACCCCTCTATATCTCCTACTTTAGCCAACTGCCCACCTTCCTGTTGCCCCCACACACTGTCATTGAGGTGAAGAGGGGTAATGGATTAAGAGGGTGTGGGAGGAAAGGGTGGGAGGTGGATGGACAGATGCATGTAGAGGTGAGAGAGGCTTGGATGAGAGGGAGGGATGAGAGAGGAAGGGAGGGGAAGGGAGGGAGGGGAATAGTGGTGTCATTTTTTAATCTCCTTTTTGGAGTTAATGATAGTGTAGTGTGTGATGGTGGGCAGTGGTCACACTGTTTCTCCTTTTTGGCTAACAGGTAGGTTTCATGTGTGAGAGGATTTAAGACAGTCTGTGCTTTGTCTGGTAATAAATATAATTAATTCTAACATACAGTAAGTGCAGGTGAGTCGAGATGTGATCCAGAAATAGATCAAATGACCTGAAAGTGATTTTGTCCAAGTGCCAGAATACTGCTTATCTTTTATTGGATCAATATTTGGTTTTGGCTGATCCATCTCGTTTCGACAAACAAACACACACATAGACAAACACAATTATTCCCTTTTAAGATACCGCCCCCCTCTAAAATAACCCTATTAGTAAACATCTTCCTTGGGGAGAGGGCTATGGGGATCTCAGCAGAGCCCTCAACACCCCTCTCCACCCTACCCTCTCTTATCAGTAGAGAGAGGACCAGACACTGCCTCTCAATGCACACACACACACACACACATGCACACACACACACACCCCATCAACAATGTCATGAGGCTAATCTTGTCGCGCCTCGGAACCCAATTAAAAAACAGAGATGTGTCGCTGCCAACATCAGGAATCTAATCACATTCCAGGAAAGGCAAGTAATTTCCCAGGCTTTCTGCTGGGGTCGAGATAGAGATGGAGAACCAGGCACATCTGTGCCCCCAGAAATCACACTGAGCACGGGAGGAGGGGCAGGGGGGCACAGCTCACCACTCTGGGGCCCTGAGGTAGCCCTGGGGGAGAAAGGTTGGCATGTGTATGTCTGTGTGAGGGGTAAAGGGAATAGTGCATCAGTTTGTACAGCTAAATGGTTAGAATAATCTCCAGGGTAACGATGCTCTATGTGAGAAGACAACTGAAAATATCCAGAAAATCCCTTTCAAATCATCTGGAGGTGTTTCTATCGTGAATACGCAGACTCAACTCTAAATGCTGACAAGTTCATGTCACCATCAATCATGCTAGTAATTGTGGTCTGCTTTAATTCATGTGTACTGTATGTGTCTTTGTGTGTGTGAATGTGTGTGTGTGTGTGTGTGTCTAGTCTACATAAGTGTGTATCGGTGTATTTTTCCAGGGAGAGTATTTTAGCCTGTAATTTTCCTAACTCCATTATACCTTTTTGGAAAGACGAAAGTTGGGAGAGAGGGGGGTTTGTGTGTATGGTTCAGGTGGGGGGTGTCAGGGGTAGGATACGTAAAGGTGGGCAGTTCATGACCTGGTCAGGAATGCAGTCACCCCTTAGCAGAGTGCCACAGGGACTTTACACCAGGGGGAAACTCTATACCTTAAGTAAAAACCCCTGTCAATCACAGCTAACGGGGTCCTGCTGAGGGAGGGCAACCTCTCTGCCTGCCTGAATGTTTTTTTTCATTTTTTATTTTTTTTGGGTCAAATCTTTCAGGGGTTCCGTAAAAATCTGTTTGAGTATTCCAACACACAAAAGTAATGATAGTGTCTCAATGTAATCAAGGTATGAAATTATTTATTTTCAAATCCAATCAGAGAAGTATGTCCACATGCATGCACACAACAATTTCTTACAATTCAGTCTACTGCTCTCTCTCTCTCTCTCTCTCTCTCTCTCGCTCTCTCTCTCTCTCTCTCTCTCTCTCTCTCTCTCTCTCTCTCTCTCTCTCTCTCTCTCTCTCTCTCTCTCTCTCTCTCTCTCTCTCTCTCTCTCTCTCTCTCTCTCTCTCTCTCCCCCCCCCCAGTCCACCAGGGATATGGAGGCTAGTGGTGGTGGTAGGCCTGTTCAGAGATGAGATGAGATGAGATGGGAGCAAACAGAGCTGACAGCTTCCTTCCTCACAGTAAACACTGCCGTACCACTTAGCAGGGGTCAGGGACAACACACACCAACCACTCCCCTCTGTACCTACTATTCTAGCCTCTGTTACACACACCCAGACCCTATTCTAAACTATCTACACCCAGACCTTACAGACGCCAACTATATCCAAAGTATAGGGAAACCAAAACCGGAAACACATACTACCTAAACCTCATAGTAACCATACGTCGTACTACCCAAAACATAAAAAGGGCTCAGGGTCTCCAGACACATACCAGTGAGTTCCTTCCCAGTTCCCAGGGTCCCTGGCAACATTATCTAATGGCATCCTTCACCTTTCATCTCCTTACAAACACCCCCCCTCACCCTCCTTCCCCTCACCCCTCTCAGCAGCCTCTAAGGGTTCTATTCTAGGCCTGGTGGAGAGTTGTGGAGCACTGAGACAACAGTGTGTCAACAGCTCCGTCCCAGTCCTCTCTCTGCTATTCTACTGCTATTCTCTCTAATGAGAAGCCTCTGACTGACACACACATCACTCATCCTCATTCTGCACCATCATAGTTCCAGTCTTTGGAATGAAAAAAAAACAAAACAAAAACTGGTCGGAATAGACAACAACAGACAACAATCTTTAAATACAGTACTTTATGTATCTTAACAAGTATTATATATCACATAAGTCTGATCTACAAAGAGGGGTGTTTGTGACCACATCAGGACAGGGTGCCACTGTAAAGGACTCTTTTAAGGTCACCTCGTGGTCTAGACTGTAAGGCTTGTGGTTGCTTCAGGTGACGGTTTGTCTGTTTAGATGGCCTGGTTAGTGGCAGGCTTGGGGTTACCAAGCCATGAACCAGTGTGTACAGGTATTTGTATGTGTGTTAACCACTATTCCTCTCTTTCATCCTTTTCCCCCATTTTAGATAGTATTAATAATACCGTATTACAGATCAAACCACACCGACACACATTGTTATTTCAGTTGCATATAATAATAATAATATGCCATTTAGCAGACGCTTTTATCCAAAGCGACTTACAGTCATGCGTGCATAAATTTTTTTTGTGTATGGGTGGTCCCGGGGATCGATCCCACTACCTTGGCGTTACAAGCGCCGTGCTCTACCAGCTGAGCTACAGAGGACCATATCATTAACATGAACATGATTGTCATTTGCTCATTTCAATCAATTCATTCTCTTTCATCTTCATTTGCAGTGTGACATTCATTTTATTTACTCAGAATATTCTGCTTTTAACGTCCGTTAATTATTTACCAAATTAGTTTGTAGAATCCAGAAGAACTCCTTTGACGAGAGAGAGACAGACAGAGGGAGAGAGAGGGAGAGAGAGGGAGAGAGAGGGAGAGAGAGAATAAGTCATTGAGTGACGTTGGCTCCACAGGGAGATGCATATGGATGGATCTGCCTGTGCTAGATGCAGTTTCCAACGTTGTAATTGAAGTTGGTCTTTTGAAGTAATTAAGATAAGACAAAATAATTTGTATTATAGCGGAGTAATTAAGCCATGCCTGTGTTTTTTTTTTCTACCTTAATTTAACAGAAGCTTTTTTTCATCAACAATGCTGCCTGCTGCCGTCGGTCTGCAAGTGAGTGTGTTGACTCTGCACAATGCTTTCATCTCTGTTTGTGTTAACTTTGGCCTCAGATCACATTACTGACCGCTGAACTTGGAGAAAGCACACACAGGCAAATGCTCATATATGCTTTGTTTCTGTTGTCTCACACATGAACATACAGGCACGCACACACACACACACACACACATACACACACACACACACACGCGTGCACACACACACACACACCGCCACACACACAGCGACACACACAAACTGGGTAATGACAGGAAAAGGCAGCCATGCTTTGGGAGCCCTGCAGCCCCTCATGACCAGGTTAGCAAATTACAGCCACGGCCCACTAGATCCAGTCTAACTGTATTTATACAAATAAATGACTACCTCGCCTCAGTACTACCATAACCCTTCTACTGAACTCTGTGTGATCCACCCTTTGTGTGTATGTGTGTCTGTGTGTGTGTCTGTGTGTGTAGTCAAAGCTGTGTGTGTGTGTGTGTGTGTGTAGGTGAAGCTGTGTGTGTGTGTGTGTGTGTGTGTGTGTGTGTGTGTGTGTGTGTGTGTGTTTGTGTGTGTGTAGTCAATGCTGTGTATGTGTTTGTGATGTTTGTGTATAGTCAATGCTGTGTGTGTGTGTGTGTGTGTGAGAGAGCTGTGTTCTTGGAGCCAGACTGCAGATTGTAGCTAAATAGATTCTAAACAAACTTCTCAGAGCTTGCTGATCCACATCTGGCCTCTCTGTGACTCCACTGCCAAAGAAACACATCTTCAAATGGAGCAGTCTACGTGTACTTGCACATGTGTGTGTTTGTGTGTGTGTGTCTTTGTGTGTGTGTAACAACAAAGATATTGCATTCATGACAGTATATGGCCTATAAATCCCTGCTGGTGTTAGTTGGTACTAAGGCTGTCTCAGTCATTTCAACTAGCAGTTAGAAGTAATGTGTAAATGCATCATAAGCCCACTCTGTTGGAGTTTATCTGATGCTCTTCTCTGTTGACAAGACAGAGGTATTCCAGCCAAACTGTGGAGAGGTATCCAGGATGGTTTCATACATGTTTGAATCCCACAACACAGTACATAACCACACACACACACTGACATGCTCTCTCTCTCTCTCTCTCTCACATATACACACACACACTGATAAGCTCTCACACATACAATCGTGGTCAAAGGTTTTGAGAATGACACAAGTATTGGTCTTCACAAAGTTTGCTGCGTCAGTGTTTTTAGATATTTTTGTCAGATGTTACTATGGTATACTGAAGTATAATTACAAGCATTCCATAAGTGTCAAAGGCTTTTATTGACAATTACATTAAGTTTATGCAAAGAGTCAATATTTGCAGTGTTGACCCTTCTTTTTCAAGACCTCTGCAATCCGCCCTGGCATGCTGTCAATTAACTTCTGGGCCACATCCTGACTGATGGCAGCCCATTCTTGCATAATCAATGCTTGGAGTTTGTCAGAATTTGTGGGGTTTTGTTTGTCCTCCCGCCTCTTGAGGATTGACCACAAGTTCTCAATGGGATTAAGGTCTGGGGAGTTTCCTGGCCATGGACCCAAAATGTTGATGTTTTGTTCCCTGAGCCACTTAGTTATCACTTTTGCCTTATGGCAAGGTGCTCCATCATGCTGGAAAAGGCATTGTTCGTCATCAAACTGTTCTTGGATGGTTGGGAGAAGTTGCTCTCGGAGGATGTGTTGGTACCATTCTTTATTCATGGCTGTGTTCTTAGGCAAAATTGTGAGTGAGCCCACTCCCTTGGCTGAGAAGCAACCCCACACATGAATGGTCTCAGGATGCTTTACTGTTGGCATGACGCAGGACTGATGGTAGCGCTCACCTTGTCTTCTCCAGACAAGCTTTTTTCCGGATGCCCCAAACAATCGGAAAGGGGATTCATCAGAGAAAATGACTTTACCCCAGTCCTCAGCAGTCCAATCCCAGTACCTTTTGCAGAATATCAGTCTGTCCCTGATGTTTTTCCTGGAGAGAAGTGGCTTCTTTGCTGCCCTTCTTGACACCAGGCCATCCTCCAAAAGTATTTGCTTCACTGTGTGTGCAAATGCACTCACACCTGCCTGCTGCCATTCCTGAGCAAGCTCTGCACTGGTGGTGCCCCGATCCCGCAGCTGAATCAACTTTAGGAGACGGTCTTGGCGCTTGCTGGACTTTCTTGGGCGCCCTGAAGCCTTCTTCACAACAATTGATCCTCTCTTTTTGAAGTTCTTGATGATCCGATAAATGGTTGATTTAGGTGCAATCTTACTAGCAGCAATATCCTTTCCTGTGAAGCCCTTTTTGTGCAAAGCAATGATGACGGCACGTGTTTCCTTGCAGGTAACCATGGTTAACAGAGGAAGAACAATGATTTCAAGCACCACCCTCCTTTTAAAGCTTCCAGTCTGTTATTCTAACTCAATCAGCATGACAGAGTGATCTCCAGCCTTGTCCTCATCAACACTCTCACCTGTGTTACCAGGAGAATTACTGACATGATGTCAGCTGGTCCTTTTGTGGCAGGGCTGAAATGCAGTGAAAATGTTTTGGGGGGATTAAGTTCATTTTCATGGCAACTTTGCAATTAATTGCAATTCATCTGATCACTCTTCATAACATTCTGGAGTATATGCAAATTGCCATCATAAAAACTGAGGCAGCAGACTTTGTGAAAATTAATATTTGTGTAATTCTCAAAACTTTTGACCACGACTGTACACGCACACACACACACAGAATGGGTGCAGGATTATGAAGAATTCAGAGACAAGCAAAGTGGAACTGACAGCGTTTTAACTACTTTGCAGATATGAAACAACAGACAATCATAATATCAGCCAAAAATATCAAATTCCCAGTTTATGCTACAAATCCAACTTCATAATTTAAAAAAAATGTAAGGTTCTATTTAACTCACAATTGCATAAAGTACAGTAAGGTATTGTTGGCAGAAGAGATGGATGCAGTTCAATGCATGATTAATATAATCTACCAATAAATGTCTTGGTAGTCCAACAAATATTGCTATCAGGGTGTAAATTACAGCTGGCTGATACATTGTTTACTTCCTCCAGCCATTCAGGATGCACTGTTTCAGTTTCAATGACTCAATATTTTGGATAAAAATTGACGAATGCAACCAGGGCTTGGAATGTCAATACAATCAAACTAGCATGGGCAATGATAACAAGTCAGTCATAACGTGGGTAATAGGCTAACTTATTTATTTATGTAGCTATTTATTTAGCAAGCTAAAAACACAGAGCCTAACGTTAGCTAAAGTTAGCTAGCTAGTTAGCATCTGGGAGGATGTTGTCATTGGACGAGTGCGTGAAAGGCTAACTTTTTATCCCCATACCATTTTTCTGTGGCTACAGCTAGAGATGCAGATGTCATTTGGTTAGCTAGCAAGAAATGTGAATCACTTTGCTATCTAGCTATACTGAACTTGAACAACTGTTATCCACAGTTAGCGTATCCCTTAGTTGTTAATCAAATGTATTTGGCATCGATCAAATGGGCGGGCAGGCAGGCAAGTTCCCATTCAGTTGTCAAAACGTGGGTTGGGATAGGCATGTATTGGCAGGCAGTGTGGTTAAGTTAGCTTTATATTAAAGATTCTGACTTTGCTCGTCAATACTGCTTCAACAGAACATGCCAGGATGATAAACATGTCATATTCTAAATCAGCTGACAATAGCGAACAAGTTAAACCCCTTGTTTTTGCTGTTCCGTTCCGCTTTCCCAAAATTATTTTAATTTAATTTCTATGGCTCATTCTCTGTGTAGTCGCAGCTAAGGGACCATGCTAAAAGTGCAATTGAAACCTAGTGTCTATATTATATATATTTACGTAATTTAGCAGACGCTTTTATCCAGAGTGACTTACAGTTAGTGAGTGCATACATTCTTTTTTTTATATATTTTTATTTTTCATACTGGCCCCCCGTGGGAATCGAACCCACAACCCTGGCGTTGAAAATGCCATGCTCTACCAACTGAGCTACATCCCTGCCGGCCATTCCCTCCCCTACCCTGGGCCAATTGTGCGCCGCCCCATGGGTCTCCCAGTCGCGGCCGGGCCTGGATTCGAACCAGGATCTCTAGTGGCACAGCTAGCACTGCGATGCAGTGCCTTAGACCACTGTGCCACTCGGGAGGTGGTCTTAACTGCAAAACTTCCATAGCTTTGTAACCAAATCTCTAACCAACTGTAATATATTCAGGGACCTCTCCTCTCCAATCCACAGCAATCATTTTTGTATTTTTTGGACTTTGGCTATTTTAAATGTAATATATTTCATTATATCAAAAATACTTGCGTAAAACTTCAATACCTTCCACCCCATATGACTTTCATGAATATAACCAACTGTTATTGGTTCAGAGACCTCGTCTGTACAATCTACTTTAATTACTTTTGTGTTTTTTTACTTTAGCTATTTTAAATGAAATATCTCTTATTATATGTCAACAATACTTGCTTAAAACTTCAACAGCTTCCACCCCATATCACTTGCATGAATACAACCACATTTTTTTGGTTCAGTGACCTTGTCTGCACAATCTACGACAATTGCATGTGTATTTTCCGACTTTAGCTATTTTCTACGAATTGAATTTCATTATATGTCAAAAATATTGCCTTAGATTGTATTGATGAGGCACCGGTATTCATGCATGTGATATGGGGTGGAAACTATTGACATTTTAAACAAGTATTTTTCATACTTTAAAAAAATTAATTATTTGAAAACAGCCAAAGAAGAAAAATACAAAAGTAATTGCCGTAGATTGGACAGGCAAGGTCCCTGAACCAATAACAGTAGGTTGTATTCATGTAAGTCCTGTTTTGTTTTACTTTTTTATTTTTAAATTTTTTTAGTCATTTAGCAGACGTTCTTGAATGAATACATGTTTTTGTTGTTGTTTTTTTTATACTGGCCCCCCGTGGGAAACCCACATCCCTGCCAGCCAAACCCTCCCCTACCTTGGACCGATTGTGCACCGCCCATGGGTCTCCCAGTCACGGCCAGCTGCGACAGAACCTGGAATCGAACCAGGATCTCTAGTGGCACAGCTAGCACTGCGATGCAGTGCCTTAGACAACTGCGCCACTCGGGAGTCAAGATGGGGTAGAAGCTATTGAATTATCTGTTTAATCAATTAAAATTAATAGATACATTTTAAAAAAGCTATACAAATTGCTGTGGATTAGAGAGAAGAGGTTTCTGAACAATGTCAAATTGATTTGAGAGCTATGTGTCATGTGGTTGAGAAGCTATTGACATTTTTCATTAACATGCAAAAGTAGGCATTGCAGTTTTAAGACGGTCCCTTAACCCTCTGAGCAGAGGAGAGCAACGTTTTGGCTACATTTTGCCTCCAAAAAGAAAATATGACACCAAATTGCAAAAACAAGGGGTGTAACTTGTTCACTACCGTCAGCTGATTCAGAATATGTCGTGTAAATCATTATTGCACGTTACATTTAATATACGGCTAACAACACCACACGTTGGCAGGCAAGCTGCAGAAGGACGAGCGGGCTACTATTCCCCATCGTTTATCAGTGCAATTTTGAGGACCAACTACAAGCTGAAAAGGTTTGAGAGGGTTTATCTACTGTTCCCTCTGTAGATTTTAGCTCATCTTGCTCTGGCTAACATTAGTTGTTGATCTTGTTGTTGATGTGCATAACTGAGGGAGAGAGAGCCTACCTTTTCATGGTTGTTTCATCAATAGGACTGTGCAGTTCCCAAATGTAAGAGGACTCCCGTGGTGTTTAGATAATTGCAGAAATCCATTCAGGTGTATTTTGTGGCTTTTGGCGAATGCTTTCTAATAATCTAAAGTTGCACTCTTGCTATTTCCCGTAAACACACAGTCCAATTCAAAGTGAATGATGGCAGGCCCGGGTAAGTAGCTGAATTTGTCGCTAGAATCTTTTACCAATAAAAGTTACTGGAGGGGTCTGAAAACTTGCTCAATATTATAGGCAGCACTGCCCGTGTGGCAAATGGCTTATTAGCATATAGGCCTACTGTAGCTCACAGGTCCGCGTAGACTCCAGTCCTGGACAAGACAGATGTTTTTATTAGGTTTTATTTACTGCAGTGTCTATTAATTGTCCAAACGCACGGCCGCTTTCCCACTCTATATTGCTATAGAATTTTCACAAAGGCCTTACTATACGTCATTCCCAAACATTCTATGAATTTATGAAAATTTGAAAATGGGGGGTGTATATGAACAGATTTTAATAAGATTTCATTTAGCTAAAATCCTGTCAGTTCCACTTTAAACTGTGGCCATTTTGTGTGTGTGTGTGTGTGTGTGTGTGAGTGAATGAGAGCCACAAGGAAGGGTTTGTCTCAGACTGTTGTTTTAGCGTTGGCACAACGTCAGGCTGCCAGCCTAATCGACGGCCCCCTCAGAGCAGGTAATACACACCACCTCCCACTGAACACACTCCTCACCCAGCACTAGACCGGAGAACAGTGTGCGTGTGTGTGTGTGTATGAGCAGGTGTATGTGTATTTGTAAACTGAGTGAGAGAATATTTCAGGAGTCACCAACAGTTTTTGTGGTAGTCCAATTTGGTGGTGGTAGGGCTATATGTGTGTTTGTGTGTGCAGGGGCTAGCTGTGGTTTGGGGCCTGAGTTGTTAGTGAAGTTAATACAGAGGTCTGGAGCAACTTCTTCTTCCTGAGGTTAACCCCCTCCTCTGCAACCTGTTCCTCATTTCTCAGCACTGCATGTGTGGGGTGTTGTGTGTGTGTGTGTGTTTGTGCGAAGAGTCAGCCTACAGGGAGGAGGTCAGAGACTTAGCAGTGTGTTGCCAGGACAACAACCTCTCCCTCAATGTCAGAAAGACCAAGTAGCTGATCGTGGATTATAGGAGAAAGAGGGGAGCGCATGCCCCCATCCACATCGATGGAGCTGTTGTGGAGCAGGTCGAGAGCTTCAAGTTCCTTGGCGTCCACATCACTAAGGACAACATGGTCCACACACTCCCGCACAGTCGTGAAGAGGGCACGGCAGCACCTCTTCCCTGGCTGAAATGATTTGGCATGGGACCTTGTATCCTCAAAAAGTTCTACAGCTACACCATCGAGAGCATATTGGCTGGCTGCATCACCGCTTGGTATGTCAAATGCACCGCCCTTGAACGCAAAGCGCTAAAGAGGGTGGTGCGGACAGCCCAGTACATCACTGGGGCTGAGCACCCTGCCATCCAGGACCTCTATATCAGGCGGTTTCAGAGGAAGGCCCGAAAAATTGCCAAAGGCTCCAGCCACCCAAGCCATAGACTATTCATTCTGCTACCGTCCGGCAAACGGTACTGGAGCATCAGCTCTCAGACCAACAGGCTCCGAGAGCTTCCACCCCCAAGCCATGAGACTGCTAAATTGCCAGACTGCTAAATAGTCTATTAATGGTACCCAAACTGTCTGCACTGACTCTGTTGATCTGACCCTCCCTACGCACACTCACTAGACTATATAGAGTTGAAGTTGGAAGTTTACATACACCTTAGCCAAATACATTTAAAATCAGTTTTTCACAATTCCTGACATGTAATCCTAGTAAAAATTCCCTGTCTTCGGTCAGTTAGGATCACCACTTTATTTTAAGAATGTGAAATGTCAGAATAATAGTAGAGAGAATGATTTATTTAAGCTTTTATTTCTTTCATCACATTCCCAGTGGGTCAGAAGTTTACATACACTCAATTAGTATTTGGTAGCATTGCCTTTAAATTGTTTAACTTGGGTCAAACGTTTCAGGTAGCCTTCCACAAGCTTCCCACAATAAGTTGGGTGAATTTTGGCCCATTCCTCCTGACAGAGCTGGTGTAACTGAGTCAGGTTTGTAGGCCTCCTTGTTCGCACACACTTTTTCAGTTCTGCCCACACATTTTCTATAGGATTGAGGTCAGGGCTTTGTGATGGCCACTCCACTACATTGACTTTGTTGTCCTTAAGCCATTTTGCCACAACTTTGGAAGTATGCTTGTGGTCACTGTCCATTTGGAAGACCCATTTGCGACCAAGCTTTAACTTCCTGACTGATGTCTTGAGATGTTGCTTCAATATATCCACATAATTTTCCTTCCTCGTGATGCCATCTATTTTGTGAAGTGCACCAGTCCATCCTGCAGCAAAACAACCCCACAGCATGATGCTGCCACCCCCGTGCTTCACGGTTGGGATGGTGTTCTTCGGCTTGCAAGCCACCCCCTTTTCCTCCAAACATAACGATGGTCAATATGGCCAAACAGTTCTATTTTTGTTTCATCAGACCAGAGGACATTTCTCCAGAAAGTACAATCTTTGTCCCCATGTGCAATTGCAAACTGTAGTCTGGCTTTTTTATGGCAGTTTTGGAGCAGTGGCTTCTTCCTTGCTGAGCAGCCTTTCAGGTTATGTCAATATAGGACTTGTTTTACTGTGGATATAGATCATTTTGTACCTGTTTCCTCCAGCATCTTCACAAGGTCCTTTGCTGTTGTTCTGGGATTGATTTGCACTTTTCGCACCAAAGTAAGTTCATCTCTAGGAGACAGAACGAGTCTCCTTCCTGAGCGGTATGACGGCTGCGTGGTCCCATGGTGTTTATACTTGTGTACTATTGTTCGTACAGATGGAAGTGGTACCTTCAGGCGTTTGGAAATTGCTCCCAAGGATGAACCAGACTTGTGGAGGTCTACAATATTTTTTCTGAGGTCTTGGCTGATTTCTTTTGATTTTCCCATGATGTCAAGCAAAGAGGCACTGCGTTTGAAGGTAGGCCTTGAAATACATCCACAGGTACGCCTCCAATTGACTCAAATGATGTCAATTAGCCTATCAGAAGCTTCTAAAGTCATGACATCATTTTCTGGAATTTTCCAAGCTGTTTAAAGGCACAGTCAACTTAGTGTATGTAAACTTCTGACCCACTGGAATTGTGATACAGTGAAATAATCTGTCTGTAAACAATTGTTGGACAAATTTCTTGTGTCATGCACAAAGTAGCTGTCCTAACCGACTTCCGAAAACTATAGTTTGTTAACAAGAAATTTGTGGAGCGGTTGAAAAACGAGTTTTAATGACTCCAACCTAAGTGTATGTGTTACGAACCCCGTGGCTTTAAACGTCTAGGGTGGATGTTCAAGAGACCCCTTAACATAATTCATGCAAATTAGAATCGTGACATGGAACAGTGAGAACAAAAAATACACCGACAACCATAAACTACCGTCAAACACTATGTTTATTTTGAACACACTGTAAAGTTTTGGGAAAAAGGGCTGAGCAGGACCCAAGAAATGAAACAATAATGTAAAAAAAACCTAAACTGATCTTGCCTGCCTCAAGAACCGGTAAGCTACTGCTAATCATACAAAAATTACAGAGGGTGGTCCGCTCAGGTCTAACTAGTGTTTTTAGACATTTTCCTTCCTACGGGTAATGTATGCCCAAGGGCAACTTGCTTAAATCCCCCTTTTCCCAGAAACACACAACAAAGTTACCAAACAGAGTAACCAGCAAATGAGTGCGTACACAAAACACCACAGTATCCATACTCACTTACGGAAAATTGTCTCTAACAAAGTTACCAAACAGAGTAACCAGCAAATCAGTGAGTACACAAAACACAGGACACCACAGTATCCATACTCACATACAGAAAATAGTCTCTCTCTACAAACACAACTGACTGGCTTTTAAACAATGGGATGTGTGATTGAAAAACCAGAAACAGGTGGTGCAATGCAGAGGAATGTCCACTGATTGGTCCACCTCAGCAATCAGCAGACACCCCAACGACCACCAGTCAGGAACATACAGGACACCTGTGATTAGGGCAGAAGGAGAGGAAAAACAAAAAAAACACAGGATACCTGTATCCGTAACAGTATGTAAACTTCCAACTTCAACTGTATACACACCATATATAAACTCACTCACACACACTACATTGACACTCCCACTCAAAACCCACACACATTCACATACACTACATAATCACACATACTCACAAATAACACACACATGACACATTAATTATTGTGTATTTTATTTTATTCCTCTTGTGTTACTATAACAATTTTTCACGGTGAAGTCTACAACAGTTGCATTCGCCGCATGTGACAAATACAATTGTATTTGATTTGATTGTGTGTGTATGAGTACAATACGAGCGTAAGGACTGTCATACAGTTTCATGTTTTTTCCGGCCAGCATATTTGACCCTCAAGCCCCCATGCTAGAGAGAGTGAGACAGAGAGATCCAGAATCAGTACAAGCAATGGAAACTTGTACTCATAATGCACAGTTCTGAATCTTTACATCGCTCTACTCTGAGTGTACAAAACATTAGGAACACCCACTCTTTCCATGACCTAGACTATCCAGGTGAAAGCTATGATCCCTTATTGATGTCACTTGTTAAATCCACCTCAATCAGTGTAGATGAAGGGGAGGAGACAGGTTGAAGAAGCATTTTTAAGCCTTGAGACAATTGAGACATGGATTGTGTATGTGTGCCATTCAGAGGGTTTTGTACACTCAGAGGGTTTTGTGTACAACTATCTCTCTCTCTCTCTCTCTCTCTCTCTCCCTCCCTGAGGCCCTCATCATGTTACGCCAATTTACAACAGAAAGACACCTGGGTGCCACTAATGACAAGCCGATTACCCCCCAAACTCACCTGGCGTGCTCCTCCTCTCTTCCCCCTCTAACTCACGATAGCAATTCAGCCCCGCCCCCTAACCCCTCACTACCCAATGGAGTCAGAGTAGGGAGGGTTGATAGCCCCCCCTCTACACCCTGGCACCCTTCAATCTATCAGCTTCAACCAATGGAGTTACAGTAGGAATGGTTGATAGTATGTCTGTAAGACCCACAATGCAGATTGCACAATCAAACTGTCTTGGAAATCTTTATCCCACGGTTCTGTTTTTTTTTTGTGCACTGTTGAAGTCTACTTACTGATTCAAATGTGATGACGTAGACTAATTGTACTGTTTCATGTTTATGACAATTGCCATAGGCTGTTATTCTCTGTTTTTGGCTTGGCCCATATTATGTCAATATGGCCCCTGACACAAGGTTAAAGTTGTGTTTATCATGGCTGTAGGCTGTTAGTATTTTTAACTAACTGTATTTAACTGTTGGAGGATGGCATGTTGGAAGGATGTCTTTAAAAATTCTTCAATCCCCTTATGTTCCAGAGGTCCATTCTCAGGTCACGGTGATGTCAACTGTGAAATCAGATAGACAGCCAAGTCCTCTCTGGAAAATAGTAAATACAGTCCCTGAGTTAATCTAAAATTAGGAGGGAGAGGGGTTATCCAAAAACAGAGGAACACATAAGCACGCAGACACACACAATCCCAAAATGCTGAAATATCCAACTTTTTTGTGACCATGTGAGGAGAATGAAGAAAATAAGTAATCTTGTTAATTCACCAATGAAAGGTGTGACATGTTGAAATGTAATGACTTGGCCTGCTGAGCTGAAACCCAACACTGCTTTAAACCACAGAGGGGTCGTGGATGGAAACAGAGAGAAAGGGACACAGAGCCTTTCTGTGGTCCTCTGTAGCTCAATTGGTAGAGCATGGCACTTGTAACGCCAGGGTAGTGGGTTCGATCCCCGGGACCACCCATACGTTAAAATGTATGCACACATGACTGTAAGTCGCTTTGGATAAAAGCGTCTGCTAAATGACATATTATATTAGAGCCGAGGGTATCTTATCCAAATTAATACAGAGCCTCTAATTGCGTCATAAAGACAGTTAGACTTTACAATCGGTCTTTTTAAATGCAGTCTTGGCAATAGTCAGATTCATGATTTCACAATAGATTTCACAATAGAATTGAAACATTTCGACATACTCCTATCTCGTCTCCATTTCTGTGATGAATCTACTCATGTTGCGTTTCGTCTTCTGAGGAACCATCTTTCCCCAGCTTCTCCTCTCTTCATTGACAGTCTCCCAGTCTATCCACCCACCTCCTCCTCCTCCTCATGGTCACTGGGGACCTTTTTTCACCTTTATTTAACCAGGTAAGCCAGTTGAGAACAGGTTCTCATTTACAACTGCGACCTGGCCAAGATAAAGCAAAGTAGTGCAATAAAAACAACACAGAGTTACATATGGGGTAAAAAACATAAAGTCAGAAATACAACAGAAAATATATATATACAGTGTGTGCAAATGTAGCAAGTTATGGAGGTAAGGCAATAAATAGGCTATAGTGCAGAATAATTACAATAGTATTAACACTGGAATGCTAGATGTGCAAGAGATTATGTGCAAATAGAGATACTGGGGTGCAAAAGAGCAAAATAAATAACAATATAGGGATGAGGTAGTTGGGTGGGCTAATTTCAGATGGGCTGTGTACAGGTGCAGTGATCGGTAAGGTGCTCTGACAACTGATGCTTAAAGTTATTGTACCTCTCTCTTAGTCGCACAAAAAACGTCCGTCACGGATTGCCTTCTCCGTCCGAATGGGGAATTAGCACAGTGTTTACACTGAGCTGGTGGGCTAAAGCCCATGGCTGGATTATGGGCTGGATGGTGGATGGGCTGGGGCTGATTGTAGAGGCCCAGCAGTGATCACACTGATCCCAGCAGTCTGCTCCAACAGTTAGCTATGGGGTGAGGGGCTCGGCACCGCAGTTGTCTTTTGGCACATCGAGCTGATAGGCTCACTAGGACACTGTGAAAGGCCAGCCATATCTAGTCAGAGCCAATGAGATAAGTGGGCGAGAGGATTCTTGTTTTGTTTCTTGGACATATGGGAAATGTGTTGTTTGGGATGTGAGAGCTAGCACAAAGTGATTGGTGAAATTGGTCCTTGTGATATTAATTTCAAAATGTTTATTGAGGGAAAATTGACATACATGAATGACCTTCTCAGAAAGATCAATAGCCATACTACCGTAGTATCAGTACAAGATATGCAGTATGCAGTTGCAAATGCACCCTATATGCAAATGCACCCTATATGAGTTACACCTGTTGTCAAGCAACATGTCTATGTATACAGTGTGTATCCTCAGATGTCCTCAGATCTCCTCCCTCGTATCTCATAACAGCAAGACTTAGACCTCAGTGTTGCCTACGGTAACCTTTCTCTGTGAAAGAGGCCCTTATTTTAGCCCAGCATTTTTACACACATACATTTTCATTTTTGTGTGTCTGGGCCATAATCACAATGATGACTCTGCATGGGCGTGTGTGTTTGTGTGTGTTTGCGAACCAAACAGGAGTGCTGATGTCCCTGAATTGAAGTTCTGCTTCGCCTAGCGGATACGTGTCATCTGCGTTTGGGAGTGAGGGATGCTGGGACAAAAACCTGAGGTGACCCACCTGACCTTGGCTAACAGCCTGACTCGCCTCAACATCTTTTAGTAGAGGAGGGAGAGAAGGAAAGAGAGAGAGCAGGAGGGAGAGAGTGAGAGAGGGGGGATGGAAAAAGAGAGAGAGAGAGAGGGATGGAGGGAGGGAGAAAAATAGAGAGTGAGTGAAAGCGAAACGGGAAAGGGGAGAGAGAGAAAGGGGGAGAAAGAGAGAGGAGAATGGCATAGAAAGAGATTGCTGGAGAGCAATAGCCACAAAATCATCCTTTTAACATCAAGGGTAATAGCGATTATTAAGCTTTACTCTGCTTTGGCAGCACAGTAAAGTCAGTGTAGAAATACATTAAAGATACAGTTATGACTGAGATGGATTTCTGTCCGCTGAGAATGGGGTACCAGTGAGGAGTCCATTTGAAAGCAGCGTTCATTACCTCACGCGATTTGATTTTGTGAAATCTAAGCGGAATTTTTAATGGTATGCCACACTGCTCAATAATTCTACTGATAAGAGCCTTGGAGAATGAGAGTCCAATGGCCTGTGTAAATCTGTGACTGAAGACATTGCGGTTATCACTCTCTCTCTTACCCTCTCCCTCCCTCTCTCTCTCTCTCTCTCTCTCTCTCTCTCTCGCTCTTCCTCCTCTCTCTCTCTCTCTCTCTCTCTCTCTCTCTCTCTCACACTCTCTCTCTCTCTCGCTCTCCTCTTCTCTCTTCTCTCTCTCTCTCTCTCTCTCTCTCTCTCTCTCTCTCTCTCTCTCTCTCTCTCTCTCTCTCTCTCTCTCTCTCTCTCTCTCTCTCTCTCTCTCTCTCTCTCTCTCTCTCATTCCCTGCATCTTTCTATTTGTTTTTATTCTCTCTCCCTCTCCCTCTTCTCTTTCTCTCCGTCTGTTGCGCTTTCCTCTTTCTACCTTTCTCTCCCTCTCCTTTTCCTCTCCTTCTGTCTCTTTCTCTCGCTTCCATCTTCCCTTTGTGTCTCATAGCAACAGCCTGTAACCCAGCACAGTGTGTATGTGTGTGTGAGAGAGAGTGAAAGGGCTGTATACGCGTCCTGATCGATTGTCTACACTTAAAACGGGCGTGTTTAAATTAAATTGTTATCTCTAAGAGTGTTGAAATGCTTGTTTAATAAAATTTGATAAAAAACGGTCTTCATTAAAAAGGTCACTGTTTGTTTATGTGGGTTTTTCTTTTAGAAAGACCTTGAAGATATATCAGTCCCCATCACACACACAAACACACACCACACACAAACACACACAAACACACACACACACACACACACACACACACACACACACACACACACACACACACACACACACACACAAGAGGATAGATAAGGAGCCCTTTTAAAACCGGATGCATTATTTAACCCACCCCAGCTAATGGCTCAGATTGTCCTGTAACAATTGAATAACATCTGCAGATAACACAGACCTTTTGCTCTCCTTTTAAAGGCTCACCCTGTGAAACCGTAGATAGCAGCTCACACTGATGCTTTTATCAGGAGGGCAGAGGGAACATCCTCCCAGCCCGGCCAGGCCACAAAACACTGTTACCATCAGAAAATAAGATTGCTCCCTGCCAAAGGTTTTGGAAGAGGAGGAAAGAGGAGAGAGACGTAGGGGGGAAAAAGAGAGGGGGGGGAGGAAAAATCAATAACATGGTGGTCAGTATTAATCTAACATCAATATAGGCAGTATCTTTTACTTTTCATGGTAATGGCTCTAGTGATCTCCTAAAGTGCCTCTCAAGTGCTTAGAGGGCGGCTGATAGCATCTTATCATGGCTGGAGGAGTGCACCGGGCTGGGCAGGGAGGGGGGCAACACTAGCCAGGGTCCTGGGACATTTCTGGAATAGGGGGGCTGTAAAAATGGTGTGTGTGTGTGTGATCTCTTCTTGAAGAGCTGTTGCTTAACCCTGACAGATGAGAGCGGGTTGCCCTTAACGACCAGTACCACCTCAGTCACGGCCAGCCCCTCTCTGTCTCTTCGATGGGTTACTGTCGATCACAGATTGAACACACCTACACTCATATTGACACTAACACACACACACATATGCATGCACGCACACACACACACACACACACACACACACACACACACACACACACCTACGGTTTCTAGGGAAAAAGGGTCAGGGCCTGACGCTACTGCCAAAAATGTCTGAGTATGTGTGTGCCGTGTGTGTCTGTGTGTTGTGTATGCGTTGTGTGTGTGTAGGAGTGTTTTTTTATTTTCTGTTGAAGAAATACTTCTGGCTACTCTCAACCCATTGGACGGAGCTGAACTCTGTGTTTGTACGTGTGTCCTACAGTTTATTTCTGCTTGAGACGTGCTGAGAATGGCATCGCCACAATTCATCCATTTGAGCACATTTGCAAGTTTTAACAGTGACTCTGTTCAAAAGGCATTTCTCCCACGGGTCAGCTCTTTCCCCTCACTGTACTGGGTTCACACACTTAAACACAGACATACAGCACAGCATTGCAGCTCAGCTCACTCTGCTAGTGTGCAGTGTGTAATGCATGTACCAGATTGTCATAGAAAGGTACTCATATTCTATATCCTCTTATACTAGTATCTCAAACCCAGCTTCTCACCTGACAGGAAATTCTATGATTTTCATTGTTTTTCTGATGGGAGCAAGCATCACAGTCTAATATGGAGAATAGAAAGCTCTCTCTCTCCTATTTTCCACATTGGAATGAAGTCGTCTTGTCCCAGAGTGGAGGTGCTATTGGCCCAGATCCCTAATTTCCATCGCCCCTCCCTTTCCCTGGTAGGCCCCTCTGGTAGTGCTACTATCTGATTGGCTAGTCAGGTTTGGGTTTAGGCACCAGAGCTGAGAGTGGATTCGGTACATTTCCCATACGGGTCATGTGGTGGATTCCTTGAGGGAGGGAGGAGGGACAGATATTGTGTGTCTGTGTATGTGTGTGCCTGTGCGAGTGTGCGTGTGTGTGCGTGCGAGTGTGTATGTGTGTGGTGGGGGCAGAACTCCTGTGCCAGGCATTGGCAGCATGCCCTACCCACTGATCCTGTTGGATGCCTTCCATTACCCCTCTTCACTATACTGCCTTCCCCCTCTCTCTGCTGGCTCTGGGGGAAGAGAGGCACTTATCTCAGGGGTCCTAAACAACCCTCCCATATCTGTGTGTTTATATTTATGTATTTGTGTGTGTGTGTATGTGTGCATGTGTGTGTCGCATTTTGCAGGGTCATCCTCCAACAAAGCAGTGCTTGCGATGCAGGGGGAGTGAGTGTGTGAATTCCACAAAACACAGTCCTCACTAAAATGCTATTTATCAATGATTCAAACAACCAAATATGTGTTGTGATATTGAGTAACACCCAAACATCAGCAACTGTAAAACATCCCACTTGCACAAAAGACAGTCTTTTTGTCATGTACTCACGCAGAGGTTGAGCAACATCCTTCATATTTGTAGTCAGGAAGTGGAAGTGCTTTATCGATAGATAGCAGTGAGAGGCGTACACTACTGCACGTACAGTAACAAACATCAATGTCTCTTGTGTTCCTTTGAAAAAGAGCATGAGACAGTTTCACAATGCCATAACACTACATTACCAGTAGAACTCCACTTGGACTTACTGTCCGTTCAGGAATGGCTGTTTCCCACACCTTTTGTTTTCTTCAGCTTAAACGCTACACAATCGCACTGAGGGACGTTTTAAATGCCCCGTAAATACAGTACATCTAATGAAAATGTTTTAAATCTCTATGCCCATATAAACTATTTAGGATTATCCAATATCTTTACAAATAGAGCTGATTATCCCATTAAGCCGAACTCTCACTATAAATAGTTCTCTAATACCAATGTAGATTTCTGGGGGCAGGAGTGGGTAGGAGGATAAGTGTTACTGGGCTATGTTTTTTATTTGATTGCCTTCTTTCCCCTCTCTCTCTTCCGCCTGTGGTCCTTCTGTATACTCTGAATGCTCAACACTAATACCATTCTCCAAATGTCATAAAACGAGGGTATAAATAAATGCCTGGGTTTATGATTTTATTTTTCACCTCCAGAGAAAGTCTGGGTTTTTTCTTTATTTTTTTCCCACTCTCTTCCGTCTTCATTCTATTCCATTCATTCATATTCAACAGTCAATCATTTTTTGGAAAAAAAAGACAGAGAGGGAGAGAGAGAAATCTGGAGATTGCAGATGGAAGCGGTGTTTTTTTCTTCATGTTCTTATCCCCCCGCATTTGAACCGGCGATGTAGAAAAGCGCTAGGAGCACCGCTTTCCATAGCAGCCTCACTCTCATCAAAAGCCGCCAATCGGGTCTAAATCAGCATGCAAAATGCCACTCAACCCTGTAGCCTTTATTAAAGTTTGCAGGGACTCAATTTGAGATAGCGATCATTCCTATTAAAAAGCCAAATGTAAGATAGTTTTTTTATATAAATCTCAGGCTGGAATGGAATTGTTAATCAGCATAGGCTGATGTGATTTCTCTGTCACAAATCCTGCCCAGGGCTCAGCAGCACACCAGCTTTACCGTAACCCGGGCTTAGCAGTCGCCACGGAAACCATGCAGGGGAGGAGGGGAGAAGGGGGAGGATGGGATGGATAGAGGGAGGGGGGGGCTAAGCTCTCCTCCCCAGCAAGGCTCCTCCTCCCTCCATCCCTCCCCCCTCTCACCCCCTCCATGATGAGAAGCTAGCTGATATCAGGGGCTTGATTGGATTTCAGGTTTATTGGGCAGTGTGTTGTTTTGGTTTGGTGCTCTGACCTGTAGCTGGTGTACATGTTCTGGAAAGGCTCAAGTCCAATGTCACATGTCTCAAAAGGATTTCCCCTAAGCCCTCCTCACTAGACTAGTTTAGATATTGACATATTCTGTTGTGGTACATGTTTCCTTGTGTGTATGAGTGTATTACAGTGAGGGAAAAAAAGTATTTGATCCCCTGCTGATTTTGCCCACTGACAAAGAAATTATCAGTCTATAATTTTGATGGTAGGTTTATTTGAACAGTGAGAGACAGAATAACAACAAATACATCCAGAAAAACGCATGTCAAAAATTTTATAAATTGATTTTCATTTTAATGAGGGAACTAAGTATTTGACCCCTCTGCAAAACATGACTTAGTACTTGATGGCAAAACCCTTGTTGGCAATCACAGAGGTCAGACGTTTCTTGTAGTTGGCCACCAGGTTTGCACACATCTCAGGAGGGATTTTGTCCCACTCCTATAATAATAATAATAATAATATAATGCCCCGTAACACAAACGTCAGGTTTCGAGGCTGACGTTTGGCAACTCGAACCTTCAGCTCCCTCCACAGATTTTCTATGGGATTAAGGTCTGGAGACTGGCTAGGCCACTCCAGGACCTTAATGTGCTTCTTTTTGAGCCACTCCTTTGTTGCCTTGGCCGTGTGTTTTGGGTCATTGTCATGCTGGAATACCCATCCACGACCCATTTTCAATGCCCTGGCTGAGAGAAGGAGGTTCTCACCCAAGATTTGACGGTACATGGCCCCGTCCATCGTCCCTTTGATGCGGTGAAGTTGTCCTGTCCCCTTAGCAGAAAAATACCCCCAAAGCATAATGTTTCCACCTCCATGTTTGATGGTGGGGATGGTGTTCTTGGGGTCATAGGCAGCATTCCTCCTCCTCCAAACACGGCGAGTTGGGTTGATGCCAAAGAGCTCAATTTTGGTCTCATCTGACCACAACACTTTCACCCAGTTCTCCTCTGAATCATTCAGATGTTCATTGGCAAACTTCAGATGGGCATGTATATGTGCTTTCTTGAGCAGGGGGACCTTGCGGGCGCTGCAGGATTTCAGTCCTTCACAGCGTAGTGTGTTACCAATTGTTTTCTTGGTGACTATGGTCCCAGCTGCCTTGAGATCATTGACAAGATCCTCCCGTGTAGTTCTGGGCTGATTCCTCACCGGTCTCATGATCATTGCAACTCCACGAGGTGAGATCTTGCATGGAGCCCCAGGCCAAGGGAGATTGACAGTTATTTTGTGTTTCTACAATTTGCGAATAATCGCACCAACTGTTGTCACCTTCTCACCAAGCTGCTTGGCGATGGTCTTGTAGCCCATTCCAGCCTTTTGTAGGTCTACAATCTTGTCCCTGACATCCTTGGAGAGCTCTTTGGTCTTGGCCATGGTGGAGAGTTTGGAATCTGATTGATTGATTGCTTCTGTGGACAGGCGTCTTTTATACAGGCAACAAGCTGAGATTAGGTGCACTCCCTTTAAGAGTGTGCTCCTAATCTCAACTCGTTACCTGTATAAAAGACACCTGGGAGCCAGAAATCTTTCTGATTGAGAGGGGGTCAAATACTTATTTCCCTCATTAAAATGCAAATCAATTTATAACATTTTTGACATGCATTTTTCTGGATTTTTTTGTTGTTATTCTATCTCTCACTGTTCAAATAAACCTACCATTAAAATTATAGACTGATCATTTCTTTGTCAGTGGGCAAACGTACAAAATCAGCAGGGGATCAAATACTTTTTTCCCTCACTGTATGTATGCAAGTGTTTTTGTTTACAAGTATACATACTTTTGTATGTGTGACATGTGAGTGAGTGTTGACTTTTATTTATGTGTGTGAAATTGGGGTGGACCCCTGGTGTGGCCGTGGTGTTGGTGTTTAGGGATGAGTGTGTTTGTCATTCCGCCCTCTCCAACCCCCTGCTCTTGGCCTGCATCCTACCTGGAGAGGCCTCCTGTTTATGGGCTGAGCCGTGGACCCCTGCCCCCTGGACCCCTGGTTCTCTGGATCTCAGCGCTGTGTGGGCCTGTCTGAGAGAGCAGCTCCAGCTTAACCTCCCAAAGCCTGTGTGCTCCAAGTCCACGCACACACACACACACACACACACTCAGAGACGCACACGCACACGCACACACACACACACACACACACACACACACTCAGACACGCACACGCACACGCGCACACACACACACACACAGAAACACACACATATAGCTATTGTATTGGGCGAGCCAGCTAGTTTACGTGTGTGTGTGTGTGTGTGTGTGTGTGTGTGTGTGTGTGTGTGTGTGTGTGTGTGTGTGTGTGTGTGTGTGTGTGTGTGTGTGTGTGTGTTTAAGTCTAGGCCGCATGTATTATAAAGTATTTACAATATGGGGTGTGTGTACTGTGCCCTCATATGGTCTGTGTTTCTCTTATCCAGTTGAAGCACACCCAGCAGCAGGTCATCCTACAATGGTAATGATGTCAAACAAAAGCTCAGCCATTTCACAGTACTGAACTGTATGCAGAACGGGCTGGCTAGGAGACCATGATGCTTCAGTGCAGCACAGTTGAACTCCGACCAATACAGCACTCAGCTGTGTTTGTTAAAACTCCAGAGATGGCAGGTCCCATGAAATCACGACGGAAATATGTGTGTGAGCCCAGGAGAGAGGGAAATAGAGGGAGAGAAGGGAGAGTGATGTATTTCTGTGTATATGTGTGTATGAATTTGTGGACACACCATTTGTGGACATTCCACATTAGTGAGGTGGCTGCCAAGCCAATCATCTCAGCCTAACGGTAATTGAATGTGATTTTAATGGAGAGAGGCATGTGTGCACTGAAACATGATTCTACAGCGGGTTAGCTCATGCCAGCAGTGGTCTGACTCTGGCAGTTAACTCTACTTCAGTAGCATCAGGGTGAATTTAAGTCTTTGTAGCAAACTGATACCACTTGCCAAATGTTATCTATATACTTCATACCAGTCTGCATAACTTTAACATAGTGTTGTTAATTAGATAGCTGTACTGATGTATACAATGGAATAATTGAGAGATACCATGCTGTGGAATACGACCATTGTTTGTGAGATGATTGCATATAGATTTTATGTATAGAATTTGATCATTAAGATACAGTATGGGTCCAGTATGGCCAATGGCAGGCTTATTAAGAAGTGTTTGTGTTGGACATACAGTACATCTACCTGACTGGGTTGTTCTAGTGTATGGTTCAGGTCTGTAATGTATGGATGGTCTATTCTCTGTGGTGAGGATTAGGCTCTCAGTCCTAGGCTAACCTGGCATGGAGACAGTAGCCACCCGTCCCTTTCTGATGATGTCACTAAGCCGAGCTTTTAGCTGATCCCTATCTCTGGGTCTGGTTTGGCTGAGTCTTCCTGCTACAGTTTCTTCTGGTGGTGTCAGAGGGCAGGGTGTGTGGTACACATGCTGCTGATTGCGCTCATCACTTTGCCTTGAGAAATCAATTCCAATATTCCAATATTTGCTAGAGCCAAATTCTAAACTAAACACAGATGAAGTGTGTTTGTGCATGTGTCCCTGATATTAGTGAAATGGTCTTGAAAAAAGCTATTTTATTACGATACAAAATAGTAAAGTATTGTAATCTGCTGCTGTCATCCATTTTTTTATTCCACTTGAAACAGAGTGATTATCTTTGAAATCAAGGCACGCTATGACAACAACAAGAGAAGGGGTTAAACATGATGATTGTGTTTTAGACTGATGTGTTCCTCACTGTTTCATCCCTCCTCTGAGAGCTCTAAGAATCATATAGGCGCTGTGTGTTTGTGTCTACACAGCAGGCTACGCATCTTATAGCTCGCCTCACATCAGCACAGAGGTAGAAGGCAATCTTTCGTTTCCACACTGAGAATACACAAACAGACATCCACACAAACACACATCCACACAAACACACACATCCACACAAACACACATCCACACAAACACACATCCACACAAACACACATCCACACATCCATACAAATGGTTGTGTTGTTCCTGTGTGTTTCCTCCCCTCTCTCTATGAGATGTTTACCTAATACCTGTTTAGAATGCGGCAGCGGGCTCTGCCGGCGCGCTCCCTGCCAGTCCCGGAGGAGGCTCTGCAGTAAATGGCGGTATTATTTGTCAGCCCTGGCAGTGTCTTGAGGCTGCTTCAGAGAGATACAAGGAGGCAACTGATAAGAAGAGCATCAGAAGGGCAGTTAATTGCCTCCAGTCTCCGGGAGCTGGGGAATATTTAAAATCTTTGGGATTAAAGGCAGATTAAAAACTGCAGAAGCAGTGGGCCCAATGGCGCTTAAAGATTGCAATCAGCAAGGGTAATGGTGGAGAAGAAGGAGGAGAGAGAGAGGAAGAAAACACAGAATGAATGTGGCGGGGGGAGGAGGGGAGGAGGGGAGGATGGGGAGGATGGGGAGGGAAGAAGGGAGGAGAGAAGAAATGACAGATAGGAAATTCAGATTGACTCCTAATACCCAGGGTTCCATCTTGTTAGCACGATTCATCTACGTGTAAATCGTTTTTTTTTGTTGCAGGGGAACTTATTTTTTATTTTATTTTATTTTTTCTTCCGAGGCCCTGGTTTGCTAGTGCTGCCTTCTGTAAGAGGCACGGCTCGGGCGTTTGGCTGCCTTATCGGTCGATCAGCGAATTAAAAGCACTTTTCCCTGTGAGGATTAAGGAGGTTGATTGAAGTCGGTATGAAAACTAGCTAATAAGTCGAAAAAGTCAGAAGGGCACTCTATCGAAACTGTGTACTTTTTTATAACAAAGCAGAGGGAAGGAGGGATGGGGGGGAGGGGAGGAGGAGGAGGGGGGTGGGGGGAGGAGGGGAGGAGGGATGGAGGTGGGGGGAGGAGGGGAGGAGGAGTGGGGTAGCATTGGGGAGGAAAAAGAGGAGAGAGGAAGAGGAAGCTGTCATGTCAGACTTGAAGGATGGAAGGATGATGGGAGGGGAAGGGACAGAGGAGAGGATAAGGGTGGTTTTCACCCAGTAGAGAGGGAGGTGCAGATCTTTGTGTCAGGTCCTATGTGTAAAATTGGTAACAATCAGAGGGAAAACAAAGGGAGGGTAAATAACACCCCAAAGTACCCCAGACTGGGGCTATACCACCATCATCAGGCGGTGTGTGTGTGTGTCCATGTGTGTGTGTGTGTGTGTGTGTGTGTGTGTGTGTGTGTGTGTGTGTGTGTGTGGAGTGTGTTTGTGTGTGTGTGTGTGTGTGTGTGTGTGTGTGTGTGTGTGTGTGTGTGTGTGTGTGTGTGTGTGTGTGTGTGTGTGTGTGTGTGTGATGATAGTGAACGGGGCAGAACGAAGAGTCATTAGTGGTATTAATGACAGCCAGACGTTATCAGTGAAATCTGAGAAGCATTTTGTAAATGGAAGGCATTGCAAATTATGAAAAGGGAAAAAACACACACACACACACACACACACAGGCTACAGAGACAGACACAGCTCCATCTGGGTTAAAGAGGAGACGAGGAACAAAGTCTCCATTGTTTGCTGCTTTATTTTAGGTCCATCTCTTATAATCTTATTAATGAATACATGATATACTTTAGGTATCATCTTTAAAATCAACAGCTGGTTTTTAAGATATCAGTTGAAAATCTATGGGGCAAGTTTTTTTGAATCCATTCTCCCCTCTCTCTCTCTCTCTCTGCCGTCTTTCGTTGAAAGATTAGCCTTATAAATTATGCATCGGTGGATAGTGGGGGTAATCCTAAGAAGAGATCAAAATCGCTTAAGTGTTGAAGGGGCATCAGAGAGGCAGCGCGATGATCATAAATATGAAACAGATGTTGGGTGACATTTTAAAAAGTGAATCAAATCCCCTCCTCTGCTGCGTCTGGTATTTCAGATGGAGAGAGGAACCTGTCATCTCTTTCTCGCTGTTTCTCTCTCTCTCTCTCTCTCTCTCTCTCTCTCTCTCTCTCTCTCTCTCTCTCTCTCTCTCTCTCTCTCTCTCTCTCCCCCTCTCTCTCTCTATTTTTCAGCGATAATCCCATGCAGCCAGTGATGCATAGATTACACAGTCTCTCTTCTTCTTCAGCATGTGCCTTACTTGTGTGTTTGAGCCAGCTGAACCCTGGGTAATACACTCCTCAATGGACTAAATGGTAGTCCCTTCAACAGCATATACAATTGTAGGCCTATCTATCCACAATGATATTGGTTCATTTCCACAAAGGAAACTGTAAGATGCCGTAGGCCTACATACAGTATATTGGCATGTGCATACGGTATAGCTACTGTGTGTGTGTATTGTGTGTGTCAGCATCATGTATTTAGGGCTGAGTTGACACAGTGCCACAGCATTAGGATCATAATGTGTGTGTGTGTACTGAGTTCTTAGTGGTGAATTGAGGTGGGATTGTTTGGTGCTGGCACGGGCCCTGAGGACTACTCATCGCCGTCTTTCATCGTCGGGGCCGACACAGAGAGGGGCCCAACAATACAGAGCCTCCGTACTCATCCCCTTCGTTTTGTCTCCTCTGCTCAGTTTCTTTTGACCAGCCCCGACTCTATTCTGTCGCATTGATAAAGATGAGAGTTGTTTTGTATTGTTGTCTATTGTGGAGAATTTGTGTGGCAAAAACGATGGGCTGCTCTGTAGTGGAAAATACTATTCTCTTCGTCTCTCTCAATCGCACCTCTCTCATTCTCTCTCTCTCTCTCTCTCTCTCGCCCTCTCTCATTCTCATTCTCATTCTCTCTCTCTCTCTCTCTCTCTCTCTCTCTCTCTCTCTCTCTCTCTCTCTCTCTCTCTCTCTCTCTCGCTCTCTCTCAGGTACTAGATATATAGCTCCTGGTTACAGAAGAGTGACTGACTCAAGGTAAGGGTCATAGGTCAGAGGTCAACCATTCAGGAGCTATCTGAGGGAACATGAACAGTGACAGTTTTACAGTTACAGTACTGAGGGGGAGTAGACCCACCTGTGAGTGTTCTGTTACCATCATGTATCTCAGAGATAGGGAGAGGAAGAGAGAGACCGATACAGTGAAGGCTGGAGAATCAGGGAGGTGTCCATATCGAGAAGGAGAGGAAGAAAGATGGCGAGAGAGAGATTGAGGGAGATAAATAGGGGCTGATGCTGAGACGGAGAGAAATTAGGGAAAGAACGGAGGAAAGGGAGACTGAGCAGTAGTGAAAGACAAAAAGAAAAAGACAGAGGTATTTTGAGAGTGAAATAAATGAGAGGGAGGTGTAGAGAGAAAGAGGGAGGTAGAGATGGAGAGTGATGGAGCGTGTGATAGAGGTAGAGAGAAGGACAGAGTGATGGAGGTGTATGTCTTGGGGCTGTGCAATGCCCTCCCCTGCCTTTCCGTCAGAGTGGAATGAGGAGGGCCTTATCTCCTGTGCACACGTAACCCCTAACCTGACCTCCCCCTTTCCACCCCTCTTCTTTCCCTCCTCCCACCCCCTGCTCCTGCCCACGCTCATCATTCATCTCATCCCCGCTCCCTCCAGCCCTCCCTCGCTCCCTCCCTCCAGCCCTCCCTCGCTCCCTCTCTCCAGCCCTTCTTATCCGCTCCCTCGCTCCTTCCAACCTTCAACCGTTCATCTCTCGGTCCCCAGACCCACTTAACTTCCTCAACAGCTCCACATACCCTCTAAAAGAAGCTTCTGGATCACCTGAGCAGAGAGTAAATTATCAATATCTCAGAAAGAGGGGAGGAAATGAAAAAGGAGATTGGCAAAAACGTGAACAGCATTCAATCGATCATATTTGGTCTCTCTCTTTGTCGACTGTGGTGAATTGACAAAGTGCCTCTGCACTCCTGCTAGAGAATGATAGTAACAAGAGAGGGAGAACCATCAGGCTAGTGTTGTCATATTGGTGACAGCAGGTTTGACTGAGAGCTCACCTGGCTGTGAAGTCTTCCTTGTGTTGACGGTGGTAATCCCATGGCTAAGATGGTTACATAGATAGACATGCTTACCTGAGAGAAATGACTACACACACACACATGCACACACACACACACACAAACACGCACACACACACACACACAAAAACACGCACACACACCTAGCTAAAAGAAACAGGCTGAGGACGTACCTGAGGCCTTGGGGTATCTACGGCAACACACCCAACATGGAGATACATTATTGCATGCCTGGGTGACAGTACTGTAAATCTAATAGGTCATCCTCAGTATCTTTCTCTCTCTCTCACACACACACACACACAGCACACATGCTGCACACACGCTGAGCTGTAAATGTATAGGTCAACCATGGTATCATCCCCAATCAGGTGTTGTTTATGTGCTTACCTGAGGTCCTCTGTAGCTCAGCTGGTAGAGCACGGCGCTTGTAACGCCAAGGTAGTGGGTTCGATCCCCGGGACCACCCATACACAAAAAATGTATGCACGCATGACTGTAAGTCGCTTTGGATAAAAGCGTCTGCTAAATGGCATATATTATGTGGTTCCAGGGGTGATGTGGCACCAGCCCCTCTCGCTAAGAACAACCACTCAATCACACCTCTCCACAGTTCGGACATGGTGTCAAGGGTGTTAGGGTTTCCGAATGCCACTCACCTCACCTGCATGCTCACACTCTCCATGTAGAACACACACACACACTTACCATGACGTACAATCCCACATTCATAAGCACATACCATATCCTCTTATCTAACATGATCACTATCACATTATGCTACTGCGGCTACAGTACCCTACATATCTCGTTAATACATTCCACTCCTACTTCCTGATTGCCAGATAACTCACCCACCAGCCATGTTGTCCGAGCATCCCTGCAGTGGAAAGTGGGTGTGGTGTCCTGAGATAGTCGTCCTATCAGCAGCCTGATCTGCTCCTAATTAGGTAGAGGGAGGGTGGTGATTAGCCCAGCCCAGGGGCCTCACAGCACACAACACACACAACGGGCCCCTGGCCCTAAACTCTATCCCAGCAGTGTACATAGCTGCTGAAAACTGGTCTCTTATCTGTCCACTGATCAAACTCATATCTTCACATCTCTAAACTTGGCCGTCAGATGAGGAGGCCTCAGGCACTGTCGCTGTGCTAAGCTCCCAGATAGATAGAATGACTGATCGACGGACGGAAACAATTTACATTTTAATGTTACTTTATTATCCATTCTAATGGCTTAATATGAATCCATAGTTTATGCCCCTTGAATTCCTAATCTGTTTTGTTGTGTGTTCATTGCGATCTTATGGTGTTGTTAGGTGTGCAGTGTGTCTACCTTGTGTGATCTATTGTAGGTGTTAGTCCACTGCAGAAACTCTCTGTTTTCTGTTCCTGCTTGTGCTTTATGACGTTGGCAGCTTGGCTGGTACTGGTATGAATCTCAGAGAGGTGTACACCCTGCCAAGATAACATCAGTCACTTTCCCTCCCTATCCCTCCTCCCACTGGAGTTAAGATAGCTGCTATTGTTTTCTGAGAAACACACACACACCACGTGCACGCATGCACGCGCACACGCAACCTGGGCTGGGCACATACAGATCTGTGTTTCAGGTTCTGTCGACTGAGGGAGATTCCCCAGTCAGCCATAGCTGGTTAATTAGGGACATAAATCTGTCTAATTGTGTGAAATTATGACCTGTCTATCCCCAGATCACTTCCCGAGGACAACATTGGCTTTTGAGAGAGAGAGAGAGAGAGAGAGAGAGAGAGAGAGAGAGAGAGAGAGAGAGAGAGAGAGAGAGAGAGAGAGAGAGAGAGAGAGAGAGAGAGAGAGAGAGAGAGAGAGAGAGAGAGAGAGAGAGAGAGAGAGAGAGAGAGAGAGAGAGAGAGAGAGAGAGAGAGAGAGAGAATGAGAATGAGAGAGGGAGAGAGAGAGAGAGAGAGAATGAGAGAGGTGCGATTGAGAGAGACAAGGAGAATAGTATTTTCCACTACAGAGCAGCCCATCGTTTTTGCCACACAAATTCACCACAATAGACAACAATACAGCTAGGAGTTTGCACAGTGTTGTGCAAAGACAGACAGGGATGGTCTTACACTGTGAGAATGTTCTGTAGTTTGATGCATGTTTTCTGTGTTTTGGTTTGTAGCTTTTTTTTAAATTTATTTATTTAACCTTTATTTAACCAGGTAGGCCAGTTGAGAACAAGTTCTCATTTACAACTGCGACCTGGCCAAGATAAAGCAAAGCAGTGCGATAAAAACAACATAATGTAGGAGGAGCGATTCAGGTGGGGATAAAATAAGGCCATTGCTGGAGAGGAGGGTATGGTTCAACCAGTTTGACCTCTGAGGGGGTGGGGCTTAGAGACAGGTCAGGGGGGTCAGGTCTGCTTCTGAAACAGGTTCTAGACTTTAGACTTATTACAGGTGACCCCTGATATACTTAATTACTGTTAACCCTTGGATGAAGCTCTGCAGTGTGTGTGTGTGAGTGTGTGTGTGTGTGTGTGTGTGTGTGTGTGTGTGTATGTGTGTGTGTGTGTGTATGTGTGTGTGTGTGTGTGCAAGTGTAAATTGATAATACTTATATTGTACACGTTCTCTCTCCCTACATACATCCCAAAATGTATGTAGTTCTGTCCTTGAGCTGTTCTTGTCTATTAATGTTCTGTATTATGTCATGTTTCATGTTACGTGTGGACCCCAGGAAGAGTAGCTCCTGCTTTTGCAACAGCTAATGGGGATCCTAATAAAATACCAAATACCAAATACCCTCTTCCTCTCTTTCTCTACCTTCAGTTTGGTTTAGAAACGCTGTGCATTAGGAACAGATATGTTAATACACTGTTCACTCACACTGTCTCTGCTCATTGTTGCACCACTCTGTAATGATTATGCAAAACTATTTTTCTACACATCAGAAGAATCCCACAAATTTGAGATGTTTTGAACAACAACGGTGGAGTGATTTAACACTGAAACTCAGTGGGAGTTTGTCTCCATCCTAGGTGTCGTGTAACAGTTATTGAACACTGAAACTCAGTGGGAGTTTGTTTCCATCCTAGGCGTTGTGTAACAGTGATTGAACACTGAAACTCAGCGGGAGTTTGTCTCCGTCCTCTCTCCACTCTCCCCTCCCTGTAAAACAAACATTTGAAGGCTTTTGTGTCACCTGTCTGTATTTTAACATTTCAAAACCTTGTCTTCTTACGGGTGATCTAAAAAAGAATCACCTTGACATCCGTCAAGCTTTAGCATGAAACAATACCGCCCGGCTGCTCTGAACTGCACATCAATAAGCTTAGAGGCAACACTGCCTTTTCCCCAACACCGATTTACACTTTAATGGAAATACCAGGCTTTGTACTATCCATATGAAAGGTGTTATTAAATCTTATTTTGCATTATTCTGGGGTTGGGGGGATAAATCTATCAAAGGGTTCAGAATTCAATAACTTCATTTTTTGTGTTGTTTTTATTTATTCAAAATTGTAATTAAGTTTTTTGATTCCGAGGCGTGCGTCGGGGGTAAATTGGCGGTTAGTGACAGAGGAGAGAGGGAGACATCCCTGTGAAGTTTTTCTGTGCTGTGTATCCCCCACCACCCCTCCTCTCTCATTTACTGACTGTCAACAGCACAGGCCCAGTTTCAATGGAAAGTCTTCTTCAAATAAAGGTAGCTGGTATTGGAATATCTCAGGTATTTGGGGGTGGATGAAGTGTGGACGCGGGGTGGATAGGAATTCTGGAATGCCCCAACCCGCTCGCAGTTGAGTCTGCCTGAGGAGGTGAGGAGGGTTTGGGAGGGGTGGATGTAGGGGGGTGAGGAGGGCCAGAACAGGCTTACCCCTCTAACTCCCTACACCCCTCCAGGTCAAACGGGGTTAACCCCTGTGACCCCAGCTCATCACGTTTCCAATCTACGGCTCCCTGTTCTGTCAGCCCACTCCACACTTAAGACCAGACCAGCCCCAGCAAAGTCCCAGTCCCAGCCCCACCCGACTGCCTGCCGGGCTGGCTGTCCTGCTGCAGGACTCCATAGTGATTTACTGTCCCTATGGGATCACTTAGTAGTTAGTCTGACTTAAATGACTTAAATGGCCTGGCTTTTATTGGGACTGACTTCAAAGTGATATGATGAGAAATGGTGTTCAGTGATTCATTTCGGGGGAAATACTTTGACATGTATACATTGTAAACTTAAAGGATTTTCACATTCTTTCTGTTCACACTCCATATTCATAGGTACGATGATTATTGTGGCTTAGTGTATAAAGTATTAAACCAGAAGTAAATCCGTGTACAGCGTGTTTACCAATACTTAAACCTCAGCACTGTGTATGACTGTGACCTAGGCCTGTCTGACTGTGTGACTGTCTGACTGTGTGACTGTGTGACTGTATGACTGTATGACTGTAAGGGGGTCTGAGTGGAGGTGTCAGATGTTGGCAGTGGCCTCTATAAACAGCCCGAAAAGCCTTGTGCTTTCAATTAAAACATCTATCACGGATTACTCACACAAAAACATACCTTCAGCCTCTGTAGAGTGGAGCCTGTTACTTACAAAGGGCTTACAAATCCCACCTCGCTGCCCCGGGCTATGGCATCTCACTAACACACTCACTCACGTCTCTCTCTCTCTCTCTCTCTCTCTCTCTCTCTCTCTCTCTTTTTCTCCTTCTTTCTTTCGTCATCTCTCTCTCTTTCTCTCTGTCTTATTCTCTCTCTCTCCTTCCTCCCGCTTTCTTTACACTCTTAAAAAATTGGTTATTTGGCTGTCCCTGTAGGAGAACCCTTTTTTTGTTCCACGCAGAACCCTTTTGGGTTCCATGTAGAACCCAAAAGGGTTCTACCTTGAACCAAAAAGCGTATTTCAAAGGGTTTGCCTATGGGGACAGCTGAAGAACCCTTTTAGGTTCTAGATAGAGCCTTTTTTCTAAGAGTGTAGGAGCAGAGCTTGCAGGCAAAACAGGATTGAATTAGAAATTGACCCTACCTATTCATTTAAGAAATTATTAATTGAGAAGGATATTCTTGAAACTGTTGAATTAATGTGTTGTTCTCTATCAATATGTACTTTATCAAATGTAATATATCAACATGTGTTGTTCTTTTCTTTTGGAATGTATTAATCAACTCCTCAGAAAGTAGCGTAACACACGCCACTTTATAGACAATAGGCTATCATCTCTCCTTCTAAGAGAAGACATTCTGTTCCTGGTCCTACCAGACCGACAGTTTAGAGAAGAGAAACCAGACCCCAATCAGGTTGTGTCTGTGTGGTAGACATGTCTGGCGTGGTGGCGGCCATATTGTGTGTTTTCACACGAGCTCAGGTAACCTCTCAAACTCAGGAACGCTGATTTGAATAAGCCCCTTGTGTCTCTGGGGCCTAAGAAGTTGTTAGTTAGGGCAACTGAAAAAGTGAGCAAGAGAGGAGAGGGGGAGGTGCAGAGAGAGAGAGAGACAGAATGAAAAAGAGAGAGAGAGAGAGATCTGGCAAAGTGGTGCTGAGTTTGTATCAGTTATTTTCCCCATGTTCCATGTCATATTCATTTTTAGATAAATATGCTCAGAGGCTACAGTTGGGTTTGGAGATATATTCTGCTGCCGCGACCGACGATCCATTCTCCCCATAAAATCTCCCTACTCAGATCAGCCGTGTTTACATAGCATTACCATATATTAAACCCTGCATTCTCATGCATAGTATCCCATTGCGATGGTGTCAGTGAAGGAGGGGTATACAGTTGATAAAGGGCCCAAAGGGACGCGGAAACAGGGAACAGCCCCTATCCAGCGCCATTGATATTCATTACAGTCGATCTACAGGCCCCAGAATCTCTCCTCTCTCTCTCCCCTTCGGGACAGAAATACTTTATGTGCTTATCAGTGTTTGGAACAAGGATTTCCTTCTCTGCTAACAACAACAGCTGGAGCAGAAGCTACAGTGGTATTTTCCTCCCTCTTTCTCTCTCTCTCTTTCTGTGTTAGCAGCAGGCAGTTAGAATCCACTAGGCCTGTTAGGTTGTTTAATCTCCCTCCAGCACACCTCAACTGGAGATAACAGGGGGTGTCTGGAAATGACCCCCCCCCCGATAAACCACCCACACTCCCCCAATGCACCGATCACCATTACCAATCTCCCATAACCCAAACACATTCAAATACACATAAACCAACCACTATCGCTCCATGTCGATGGTAGGATTTGATCTGCTGCTGGTCATTTTCCCCTGTCAAGACACACACACTGACTGGCCAAGCCAGGTAGTGACCATAGGAATGTTGGCTGGAACGTTTGGGTAATGTTACATCAATGACTCCAGGTCGATGTAACAAAACTCAGGTCTGCCCCTGCAAGGAGAGAGCAGCAGAACTTTGACAGGCTGATTCTCTCTCCATCTCTGTCTCCCTCTTATGTGTACCTTTCAACTGAAAGCACATCAAATATGAGGCGTATATACTGTAGTTGTAAAGCTTTATCTCCTTGATCCAATAATGACAGGATACGACACAATGACTAACGTAATGAGTCAAGCTAGTGTAAAGTCTTTATATGATACATACAGTGGAGTGTGCCAGAGTCGTGTGTGTATGTACCGTGTGTGTATGGTTTATCTGTTAAGCCCCAAACAGAGAAAGTTCAGCCTCTATAGATCATATCTGACAGCATGTTGACAGCGTTGAGTCTTGGGTAAGCTGCAGTACGACCGCGTGACAATTAGCGTGACGATTGTGTGTTGATTCTATCCCTAACCCCATAATTAATCATATAGCTCAGGTTGGGATGCCTTGAATAGCAGAGCTTTGCAGTTACTGCAGAGGTATGGTGTGTGGTGTGGTGATTCTGTGGTGATACAGTTGAAGTTGGAAGTTTACATACACTTACGTTGGAGTCATTAAAACTCGTTTTTCAATCACTCCACAAATTTCTTGTTAACAAACTATAGTTTTCGGAAGTCGGTTAGGACAGCTATTTTGTGCATGACACAAGTAATATTTTATAATTCACTGTATCACAATTCCAGTGGGTCAGAAGTTTACATACACTAAGTTGACTGTGCCTTTAAACAGCTTGGAAAATTCCAGATAATTATGTAATGGCTTTAGAAGCTTCTGATAGGCTAATTGACATCATTTGAGTCAATTGGAGGTGTACCTGTGGATGTATTTTAAGGCCTACCTTCAAACTCAGTGCCTCTTTGCTTGACATCATGGGAAAATCAAAAGAAATCAGCCAAGACCTCATAGAAAATATTGTAGACCTCCACAAGTCTGGTTCATCCTTGGGAGCAATTTCCAAACGCCTGAAGGTACCACGTTCATCTGTACGAACAATAGTACACAAGTATAAACACCATGGGACCACGCAGCCGTCATACCACTCAGGAAGGAGACACATTCTGTCTCCTAGAGATAAACGTACTTTGGTGCGAAAAGTGCAAATCAATCCCAGAACAACAGCAAAGGACCTTAAGAAGATGCTGGAGGAAACAGGTACAAAATGATCTATATCCACAGTAAAACAAGTCCTATATCGACATAACCTGAAAGGCTGCTCAGCAAGGAAGAAGCCACTGCTCCAAAACCGCCATAAAAAAGCCAGACTACGGTTTGCAATTGCACATGGGGACAAAGATTGTACTTTTTGGAGAAATGTCCTCTGGTCTGATGAAACATAATTAGAACTGTTTGGCCATAATGACCATCGTTATGTTTGGAGGAAAAAGGGGGTGGCTTGCAAGCCGAAGAACACCATCCCAACCGTGAAGCACGGGGCTGGCATCATCATGCTGTGGGGGTGCTTTGCTGCAGGAGGGACTGGTGCACTTCACAAAATAGAAGGCATCATGAGGAAGGAAGATTATGTGGATATATTGAAGCAACATCTCAAGACATCATTCAGGAAGTTAAAGCTTGGTCGCAAATGGGTCTTCCAAATGGACAATGACCCCAAGCATACTTCCAAAGTTAAACTTATTGTGGGTATCTTGTTGAAGGATACCCGAAATGTTTGACCCAAGTTAAACAATTTAAAGGCAATGCTACCAAATACTAATTGAGTGTATGTAAACTTCTGACCCACTGGGAATGTGATGAAAGAAATAAAAGCTGAAATAAATCATTCTCTCTACTATTATTCTGACATTTCACATTCTTAAAATAAAGTGGTGATCCTAACTGACCGAAGACAGGGAATCTTTACTAGGATTAAATGTCAGTAATTGTGAAAAACTGAGTTTAAATGTATTTGGCTAAGGTGTATGTAAACTTCCTACTTCAACTGTATGTATGCAAGCACAGAGTATGGGTGACTGTTCAAAGGCTAGTGGTTTAGGTACAGGTTGTATTTGTATTTTAGGTACAGGTTGTGACCACTGACCGAGTCTGATGGTTTGTGAACCATCTGGATTGCACCTATTTTCGATAATCTTTGCTTATTTTATCTTTTGATTTACTGAATCTGTGATTGCACTGTTGGATCCTGTATATCAAATCATACAAGAACAAATCCTCATAATGATTGCAATTGCTATGTGTAATTGTGTCAGGAACATGTTTTTCTTCAGTTCCATTCATCCCTCTCTTCTCTCTATCCGTTCATGCATACCTGCAGGGGCCCTGTCCAGAAACAGACAGAGGGGAGACTATTCATTAAAGAGGAGGATGTCTACCTTTTATTTGAAGGCAAGACCCAACCCTTATTATATCCCTACCAGTGACAGCCTAAAATTACTGCTGTCTCCCCAGGTCGCAGTCCACATCACATCCACACGCATGAATGGAGAGACACAAGCTCTCTCTCTCTTTTTCTGTCTCTCTTTGTCTCTCTCTCCCTCGTCTCTCTCTATCATATTTACCTTTCAGCTCAAGCCCCTGGCCCCTGGGTCTGAGCGCTGTCCACCCGTCCCCCCATAAGGTCTACCTGGTCCTGGGTAACCCTACCCCCGACAGGGTCCGGCCTGGGCGGCCCTAATTGGCTCTAATGTGGAGCCTCGGTCTGCACCACTTCCACTGCTGCAATTAGGCCTAATGGAGGGCGCCGCAGCCAGGGGTCAGTAGCCAGTGGGCCAGTAGGCTGTGGCTGGGCAGCCGTACGACTGGGAGGAACAAGGAGCCCTTTGGGCGGCCGGGCAGAGCCTGAATGGACACTGGTAATGGTCGTAGTGACAGTCATGTCTGTGGGGGAGACCATTTGAAGGGGGACGACGGGGAGTGAAGTGCAGGGTGGCGATGAGAGACACGGTGCCAAAAATATGCCTCCCACCCCCAGTTGGTGATGTGTTTGTCTATCCTGTTGTTTTTCCTGCTAGACATGTTTTCTGTAATGTCTCATTTATACCTGAGGATTTCCAACTGTCCTTAATCCTTGTGCACACTTGAATGAGTGTGTGTGTGTGCTTGCGTGTGTGGTGTGTCCACGGTGCACCAGCAGGGAATATGAACTGATAATTAAACGGCAGAAAATGGCACACACAGCCAAAGTGTTGTAATCTAAGAGGTTTAGCCCAGCATGTGATTTAAATGCGGCAACACCAGTGTCTCTGCCACAACCCCGGATTTCATCTCAGCCATTTCGCTGAAGTCTTACTTACAGTTGGAGGAGAGGGGAAATGACTAGACTGCATATTTACCCCCATACCCCCTTTATCCCTCCATCCTCCCCACCTCCTTCACAACCTCCCTCTTTTTTTTCAGAAGACTGCAATATCCAATTTCAATTAGCTTTTCTCTCCTTTGCCCCTCTGTAATGGTCTCTTTCCTTCCCTCATCACCTTATTGCCTCACCTGCCCATCACCATGGAGACAGCCCTTTGACTGGCAGCTAGGCTACTGGGGGTGGGGGGGGGGGGGTTGGTGGGGGGATGGGGGGATGGGCGGGGCAGACAAGGGGACAGTGGGTTAATCTGGGGTCTCTCTATCCCGTTTCTCCCCCCACACCTCCACTATGAGTCTGGATGGTCATAGTTACCTTCATAATAAGCATTTTCTTTCATTGGTTTCTGTGGACCATAGTATGTCTGGCAGGTGATGATCTATAAAATACCCATATTGTAGGCTTCTTAGAAAAATATCAATGGTGATCCATGCAACACAATATGATGCATAACATATTGCCAATGGGAGATTAGCTGAAAATGCAGAAGACAAAACCGTAAGACAAATTAGAGATGCTACATATGATATATACATTGTTGCAGGGGTTGGGAATGTAAAGCATGCTTAGTCCACTTTGATCACTGATATGAGGATGGGATATATACCGTATGTGTAGGCTATTGGGGGAAAGAGAGATGCAGGGATATTAGCGTCTGCATTGGTTGTGAGTTTCCTATACTAGCTTCTGCTGGGTCTGTAGCACTCATCATGTACTGTATGTAATCATTGTGGACTCAGAATAAGACAAGTGAGGGAATGTATTCAATTATGGTGACTATCAGTCTAAATTCACTCTCAGTTGATTCAATGCTTTTTGTTTAGCATCGTTTATCATTCTTATATTGAATTTCATAAGCAGAGCAAGCAGAGAGGAGGAACAAGTGGTTGGAACATGCGGACAGAAATACAGAGACGACAACAAAAAAGAGGGACGGGGAAAAAAAGAGGAGAGAACAGAATGCTTCCCTGTGTCTTCTGACGGATTTAGCTTTTGTTTGAAATGAAAATGCAGTGTTTGAGGGATTACAGTGGATTGGCAGGCCCAAGGGAGCCAAGCAGTTATCTGTACACCAGTAATATGGAGTATGGCAATCATCGCTCACTGTGTGTGTGTGTGTGTGTGTGTGTGTGTGTGTGTGTGTGTGTGTGTGTGTGTGTGTGTGTGTGTGTGTGTGTGTGTGTGTGTGTGTGTGTGTGTGTTGAAAGAGAAAGAAACAGTTTGTGTGTTGGGTAGTAGTGTGTGTCCGTGTAGCAATGGTAGAACATTCAGTACATTACAGAGGACACAGCTGTGTCAGTCACAATAAGCATCTTAACACTGTGATTGATTGCGTCATCCATCTAGTTAAACTGATACTATTAACCAACAATACTGACAGAAGAGTAATATAATCTTCTGATGGAATTCCTCCTCATCAAATCTCTTCCATTAGCAATTACACTATATGGCCTTGACTTCCTTTCTCTCTTTTTCATTCAGCCACCCACCCATCCTTCCATCCATTCGTCCTTTCTTCATTTCTCTTCATCTCTGCCAAGTTCTAAGGAAACCACAGCCACGCTCCATTAGTCTTGAGAGAGAGAGTAATTTGTACGTTTCTCTTGATGAATGTCCTGTATTTTGACTTGTAATGTATAAGCTGTTGAGTGTTTGCCCGGGGTGGGCTGTGGTGGGGTGCAGAGGGGAGGGGAGGGGTGTTGCTCTTTTCCGCTGACTGCTGGCTCACCTTGTCCATTAGCCGTGTCAGGGAGAGGTAATGTTGTCGTTAAAACATACCTGTCCTCCTGACCCCAGCCTTAATGTAAACACTGGCTTTGTGATTCACACACCTGACATTCCACAGCACTCAGCCCGGCTCCGACACACGGCGAGGAGCTCCGAGGCGTTAGTGTGTGTGTCTGTGTGTGTGGGGAAGTGAATGCAGGACTATGTCTTTTATGCTGCCCTAAAAGCAACATATGCAGGTTGTCATGGTGTTGCTGTGAAACATAGCTTTAGAAAACAGGAAAACATGATTTATTGCATCAAACAGAATATTTAGAAGTGCCAATTCCCTTTCGAATGTGTTACGGTGTGCGTGTGTGTGTGTGTGTGTGTGCGTGTGTGTGTGTGTGTTGGACGTGTGTGTGTGTGTGTGTGTGGATGTGTGTGTGTGTGTGTGTGTGTGTGTGTGTGTGTGTGTGTGTGTGTGTGTGTGTGGTAAATTGCAACTGTGTGGAGCAATACCATCAACTGTATTCTGAGTGTCTATTCTCTGTGTTTATCATAAACAAAGAGAGGGCAGTTGGATGCTGCCAAAATCCCACTCATCATTCAGTTCAGTCAGGTAACATTACTTCCATTGTTCTGACTCAATGTGTCCTTTAGTATTTGTGGCGAAACATGTTCATGCACTGCAAAATACAGTTTGTGCTCATTGTCAATTTTGCAAACAGTTGAGCTGCAACTGAATATTTATGTAATGCCTCCGTGTGTGTAGTACTAAGACTGACCATATCCAAACAGGGGCTCATATATTTTTTAAATTAATTTAGTCGTGAAATAAACATCTACATTCCCAGTACCATATTTGATACATATGAAGTCTTGCTAATATTTCAAACCTTTCTAACTGTGCTTTAGTCGACTTATCTGTCCCTAGGCCTGCTTGTGTCACCTTGTCCTCAGAGTGAAGGATTAGCATGGTTGGTTAATACTGGTGGGAATTCCACTGGACTGTTCTCTCACATACAGCTAATCACCTCTACAACCTCTGCAGTCATATTAGTACAACACTGTTTATCTTACCTTTTTAACTGTTAATATACAGTACAATATAGTATTCACCAGCTCGGTCACTGACACTCAACTTGACACTCAACTTTTACTGCTGCTCTTTAATTATTTGTTATTATCTATTTTTTACCTAACACTTATTTTTCTTAAAACTGCATTGTTGGTTAAGGGCTTGTAAGTAAGCATTTCACTGTAAGTGTCACGTTCGTTGTGTAAAGGATCGGACCAAGGTGCAGCGTGGTATGCGTACATAGTCGTTTATTTTAATAAACACAGACAAAATAACAAAATCCAACAGAACTTGAAGTTCAAGAGGCTAAACAGAAAAAAAAGCCAAACAGAAAAGATCCCACAACTAAGGTAGGCAAACTGGCTGCCTAAGTATGATCACCAAACAGAGACAACGACCGACAGCTGCCTCTGATTGGGAACCACACCCGGCCAACATAGAAATATATAAACTAGATCTCACACCCTGACCAACTCAACTAGAGATTTAAATGTCAGGGCGTGACAGTACCCCCCCCAAAAGGTGCGGACTCCGGCCGCAAAAACCTGACTCATTAGGGGAGGGTCCGGGTGGGTATCTAGCCTCGGTGGCGGCTCCGGCTCCAGCTTCGGAAGTGACGTAAGCAGTAAACTCCTCTCCCATCCTGCCTCCCCTTTGCACGCCCGGTCCGGTCTGGACCCCGGCGCGATGCTCCCCCTCTCAGTCCTCCCACAATGCACCAAGCCCTGTCTGGACCCTGGTGTGGGAGCCCTCGACCCTGGAGAGGGGCTGACGTCTGGTCCCGGCCCAGCAGTCCTCCCACGATGCACCAAGTCCTGTCTGGACCCTGGTGTGGGAGACCCCGACCCTGGAGAGGGGTTGACATCTGGCTCCGGCTCGGACCACGGCATGTGGGAAGAGTAGATAACCGGAGCTGGACTAGGAACCGGTGGAGTGGACTGCTCTAGCACTGGAGTGAAGCAGCTGACCGGAGCTGGACTAGGCACCGGTGGAGTGGACTGCTCTGGCACTGGAGTGGAGCAGCTGACCGGAGCTGGACCCGGCACCGGTGGAGCGGACTGCTCTGGCACTGTAATGGAGCAGCTGACCGGAGCTGGACTAGGCACCGGTGGAGCGGACTGCTCTGGCACTGGAGTGGAGCAGCTGACTGGAGCTGGACTAGGCTCCGGTGGAGCGGACTGCTCTGGCACTGGAGTAAAGCAGCTGACCGGAGCTGGAGACTCTGGACTGCAGACCGTCGCTGGAGGCTCTGGACTGCAGACCGTCGCTGGAGGCTCTGGGCCATGGACCATCACTGGAGGCTCCGGGCCATGGATCATCACAGGAGGCTTCGTGCCATGGATCATCACTGGAAGCTTCGTGCCATAGATCATCACTGGAGGCTTCGTGCCATGGATCATCACTGGAGGCTTTGGGGCCATGGATCATCACTGGAGGCTTCGGGCCATGGATCATCACTGGAGGCTTCGGGCCATGGATCATCACAGGAGGCTTCGTGCCATGGATCATCACTGGAGGCTTTGTGCCATAGATCATCACTGGAGGCTTCGTGCCATGGATCATCACTGGAGGCTTTGGGCCATGAATCATCACTGGAGGCTTCGGGCCATGGATCATCACTGGAGGCTTCGGGCCATGGATCATCACTGGAGGCTTCGGGCCATGGATCATCACTGGAGGCTTTGTGCCATGGATCATCACTGGAGGCTTTGGGGCCATGGATCATCACTGGAGGCTTCGGGCCATGGATCATCACTGGAGGCTTCGTGCCATGGATCATCACTGGAGGCTTCGTGCCATGGATCATCACTGGAGGCTTCGTGCCATGTCAGTAAAATAGGTTTTACTGACAACAAAAACAATGTTTCCTCCCTGACCAATCCCAGATATGAATAAAGAGTAAATGCTGAGTATATTTCACATATTATCCTGCCAGTCAGTCATTCATGTCACGACTTCCTCCGAAGCTGCCACCTCTCCTTGTTTGGACATGCTTCGGCGTTCGTCGTCACCGGCCTTCTAGCCACTGCCGCTCCTCATCTCATCATTCCATTTGTTTTGTCTTGTTTATTACACACACCTGGTTCATATCCCCAAATCAGTACCTTTATAAGTGTTCCCTCTGCCCCCTTGTCTTTGTGTGTGATTGATTATTGTCGAGGTTAGTTTAGCTTGGTGGAGCTCCTTGTATTTTGTATCGCTGGGATATTTCACCCGTGAGCCTTGTTGTTTCCCAGTGCGCCTGATTATGCACTGGAGTTTTTGACGCATTGCTGCTTACCTCTGTGCCTTCAGAATAAACCCTTTTATTCTGTGATATACCCTCCTGCGCCTGACTCCTTTCAAATCACTCGCCACAATTCATCTCTGACAGATGACCCAGTATCCTGTCTGGCACCATGTGGGGTCGGGGTGAGGTCAGAGGTCAAGCTTTAAATACTGTAAATGATTACACCCACAGGTCGGAAAAACACCCACTGGTGATGTGCAGACATGCACACACACACACACACACACACACACACACACACACACACACACACACACACACACACACACACAACACACACACAGCCTTCACACACACTAGTGTGGTGCGGTGTCCCTCAGGGCAGAGTCCTTGGGCTGTTACCCCTCTCTATTTTTACCAATGATTTGTCACTGGTCTTACACAAAGCTAGAATTACTATGTATGCAGTTGATTACTATGTATGCAGTCTGGGTTGGCGCCCCCCCTTGGTTTGTGCTGTGGTGGAGACCTCTGTGGGCTATACTCGGCCTTGTCTCAGGATTGTAAGTTGGTGGTTGAGGATATCCCTCTGGTGGGTGCGGGGGCTGTGCTTTGGCAGAGTGGGTGGGGTTATATCCTTCCTGTTTGGCCCCTGTCCGGGGTTTCTTCGGATGGGGCCACAGTGTCTCCGGACCGCTCCTGTCTCAGCCTCCAGTATTTATGCTGCAGTAGTTTATGTGTCGGGGGGCTGGGGTTAGTTGGTTATACCTGGAGTACTTCTCCTGTCTTATCCAGTGTCCTGTGTGAATTTAAGTATGCTCTCTCTAATTCTCTCGTTCTCTCTTTCTCTCTGAGAACCTGAGCCCTAGGACCATACGTCAGGACTACCGGGCATGCTGACACCTTGCTGTCCCCAGTCCGCCTGGCCTTGCTGCTATTCCAGTTTCAACTGTTCTGCCTCGCGGTTCGAAACCCCTACCTGTCCCAGACCTGCTGTTTTCAACTCTTAATGATCGGCTATGAAAAGCCAACTGAGAGACCTGAGCCCTAGGACCATACGTCGGGACTACCGGCCGTGGTGACTCCTTGCTGTCCCCAGTCCGCCTGGCCTTGCTGCTATTCCAGTTTCAACTGTTCTGCCCTGCGGTTATGGAACCCCCTACCTGTCCCAGACCTGCTGTTTTCAACTCTTAATGATCGGCTATGAAAAGCCAACTGAGATTTATTCTGATTATTATTTGACCATGCTTGTCACTTATGAACATTTTTGAACATCTTGGCATGGTTCTGTTATAATCTCCACCCGGCACAGCCAGAAGAGGACTGGCCACCCCTCATAGCCTGGTTCCTCTCTAGGTTTCTTCCTAGGTTTTGGCCTTTCTAGGGAGTTTTTCCAAGCCACCGTGCTTCTACACCTGCATTACTAGCTGTTTGGGGTTTTAGGCTGGGTTTCTGTAAAGCACTTCGAGATATTAGCTGATGTAAGAAGGGCTATATAAAATAAAATTGATTGATTGATTCCACACTCTACATGTCAGCACCCAAAGCGTTTTGTTACTTGTCATGTTTTGTGTTTTTTGTGGACCCCAGGAAGAGTAGCTGCTGTTTCTGCAAAAGCTAATGGCTATCCAAATAAACAAATAGACAGGAATGCAATGCGGAAGTGTGGTGACCAGGAACAACTCCAACAAACAACAAAATTAGAAAGAGAGAGAGAGAGAGAAAGAAAGAAAGAAAGAAGGAGAGAGGAGAAGAAAGGGGTTACATTAAAGCAGCAGTTGCTGTAATTGGTAATTACAGGCCTTGTATTTGGAGCCATGGGGTGTGTGTGTGACTTGCAGTGCAGTCTTTATGAGTGACTGTTTCTCTTTCTGCCTTTTCTGCATGTGTTTGTTTCTGTGAGTGTAGCTATGTCCCCTGATCACTAAAATGAATCAAATCAAATAAAATGTTATTTGTCACATGCTTCGTAAACAACAGGTGTAGAGTAACAGCGAAACGCTTACTTACTTCACAACAATGCAGAGAGAAAGAAAATAGATAAATAATAGAAAAGTAAAACACAAAATAATTAAAGTAATAATAAATACACAATGAGTGACGATAACTTGGCTATATACCAAGGTTACCAGTACAGAGTCAATGTGCAGGGGTACGGGGTAATTGAGGTAGATACAGTGGGGAGAACAAGAATTTGATTCACTGCCGATTTTGCAGGTTTTCCTACTTACAAAGCATGTAGAGGTCTGTAATTTTATCATAGGTACACTTCAACTGTGAGAGATGGAATCTAAAACAAAAATCCAGAAAATCACATTGTATGATTTTTAAGTAATTAATTTGCATTTTATTGCATGACATAAGTATTTGATCACCTACCAACCAGTAAGAATTCCGGCTCTCACAGACCTGTTCGTTTTTCTTTAAGAAGCCCTCCTGTTCTCCACTCATTACCTGTATTAACTGCACCTGTTTGAACTCGTTACCTGTATAAAAGACACCTGTCCACACACTCAATCAAACAGACTCCAACCTCTCCACAATGGCCAATACCAGAGAGCTGTGTAAGGACATCAGGGATCAAATTGTAGACATGCACAAGGCTGGGATGGGCTACAGGACAATAGGCAAGCAGCTTGGTGAGAAGGCAACAACTGTTGGCACAATTATTAGAAAATGGAAGAAGTTCAAGATGACGGTCAATCACCCTCGGTCTGGGGCTCCATGCAAGATCTCACCTCGTGGGGCATCAATGATCATGAGGAAGCTGAGGGATCAGCCCAGAACTACACGGCAGGACCTGGTCAATGACCTGAAGAGAGCTGGGACCACAGTCTCAAAGAAAACCATTAGTAACACACTACGCCATCATGGATTAAAATCCTGCAGCGCATGCAAGGTCCCCCTGCTCAAGCCAGCGCATGTCCAGGCCCGTCTGAAATTTGCCAATGACCATCTGGATGATCCAGAGGAGGAATGGGAGAAGGTCATGTGGTCTGGAGGAAGAATAAGGATGAGTACAACCCCAAGAACACCATCCCAACCGTGAAGCATGGAGGTGGAAACATCATTCTTTGGGGATGCTTTTCTGCAAAGGGGAAAGGACGACTGCACCGTATTGAGGGGAGGATGGATGGGGCCATGTATCGCGAGATCTTGGCCAACAACCTCCTTCCCTCAGTAAGAGCATTGAAGATGGGTCGTGGCTGGGTCTTCCAGCATGACAACGACCCGAAACACACAGCCAGGGCAACTAAGGAGTGGCTCCGTAAGAAGCATCTCAAGGTCCTGGAGTGGCCTAGCCAGTCTCCAGACCTGAACCCAATAGAAAATCTTTGGAGGGAGCTGAAAGTCCGTATTGCCCAGCGACAGCCCCGAAACCTGAAGGATCTGGAGAAGGTCTGTATTGAGGAGTGGGCCAAAATCCCTGCTGCAGTGTGTGCAAACCTGGTCAAGACCTACAGGAAACGTATGATCTCTGTAATTGCAAACAAAGGTTTCTGTACCAAATATTAAGTTCTGCTTTTCTGATGTATCAGATACTTATGTCATGCAATAAAATGCAAATTATTACTTAAAAATCATACAATGTGATTTTCTGGATTTTTGTTTTATATTCCGTCTCTCACAGTTGAAGTGTACCTATGATAAAAATTACAGACCTCTACATGCTTTGTAAGTAGGAAAACCTGCAAAATCGGCAGTGTATCAAATACTTGTTCTCCCCACTGTATGTACATATAACTAGGAATAAAGCGACTAGGCAACAGGATAGATAACAAACAGTAGCAGCAGCGTATGTGATGAGTCAAAAGAGTTAGTGCAAAAAGGATCAATGCAGAAAGTCCGGGTAGCTATTTGGTTAAATATTTAACTAACTCTTTAGCAGTCTTATGGCTTGGGGGTAGAAGCTATTCGGGATCCTGCTGATCCAGACTTGGTGCATCGGTATCGCTTGCCGTGCGGAAGCAGAGAGAAAAGTCTATGTTCTCTGTCTGTGTCTGAGTGAGTGTGTGTTCTTGTGAGTGTAGCTGTGTCCCCTGGTCATTGGACGTGTGCCAGTGAGCACAGGGCTGATCAAAGTGTGTGGCTGTGGGCTTGACGGTGGGGCCGGTTGGGTGGCCAGCCTCAGACACAGACTAGCCGTCTAATTGGCAGAGAAGGAAACTTGTAATGAAAGGCTATTAGCTTGGCCAGGAACCTCCAAGCAGCTGAGCGCACAGCCACAGAAATTGCTTTTGGTTAATGGACAATTTCTGTACCTCTCTCTTTTTCCTTCTTCCTCTCTCTCTTTCTACATCTTTCTCTCCATTTTCCCTCTCTCTTTCTCTTTTTTTTGCTCCAAACGCTCTCAAATGCATCTTTGCATTTCACAAAAGCTTACTGTAGTCAAATTATGATGGTCTTAAGCCAGAATATAAAGATGTATTTTTTTATCCAATGAATTTTTTCTCCTTCCTCACTTTTGTATAAAAGGTGAATGTGTCTGTATCGGAGGATGATGACATTTAAGGTAAAAGAACCCGTCCTTTTCTCTCTTCTCTTTTTCACATTCTCCTTTTTTTTCACGGTTTTGTCTCATGATAGATGTGTTTTATACCATCCGTTTATTTGACCATCCTAAAAATGAAACTCTGAATTACGCTCTGAATGGAGGGACCCTCCTGTTTTATCCTACTAAAAGAAAGAAAGAACGGATAGAGATGAAGGACAGAGGAGGCTGGTCACCTAGTGGCTCCTTTGTGACTTCTCCAGCACAGACAAAGGCCTGAGGAACAGAGAGAGAGAGAGAGAGAGAGAGAGAGGAAATACTGTTCAGTCTGGTGTTCTGCTCTTGTTCCTGTGAGAGTTATACATCATGTACGCGATGCATGAAGTTCACCTTGTCAGAAACACCTCCAATTCTACCTCATCCCAGACGGTCACAGCCTGTGTGTGTATGTGTTCGTGTCCGAGCGCGCGTGTGTGTTTGAGAAACCACCAGCGTAAGGCAGATTATGGAATGCATAACACAGCTAAGGTGTACTCCTCTCCTGTCATCATCAAAAGAGACCCCAGCCACAAATCTACATGACCCTTTCTATTCCAACTTTTTTATTTTACACTTGCGATTGTCTTTTCCCCTCCCTTTCTTAGACTGGGGGCTACATGCATGTAATCTGTGTTGATGGAAAGTTCCATAGAGATCTTCACAGTGGCTGATGAAGCACAATCCTGCTCTCTGGTTCTACATTGCCCAGGGTCAATTTAATACTTTTTGTATTTTTATATTTATTTAACCAGGTAAGCCAGTTGAGAACAAGTTCTCATTTACAACTGCGACCTGGCCAAGATAAAGCAAAGCCGTGCGATAAAAACAACAACACAGAGTTACATATGGGGTAAAACAAAACATAAAGTCAAAAATACCACAGAAAATATATATACAGTGTGTGCAAATGTAGCAAGTTATGGAGGTAAGGCAATAAATAGGCCATAGTGCAATAATAATTACAATTAGTATTAACACTGGAATGATAGAGATGATGCTCTTCAATCGAACGCTGCTGGCACCCGCCCACCCGACTAGAATCACCACTCTCGACGGGTCTGACCTAGAGTATGTGGACAACTACAAATACCTAGGTGTCTGGTTAGACTGTAAACTCTCCTTCCAGACTCACATTAAGCATCTCCAATCAAAAGTTAGATCTAGAATCGGCTTCCTATTTCGCAACAAAGCCTCCTTCACTCATGCTGCCAAACATGCCCTCGTAAAACTGACTATCCTACCGATCCTTGACTTCGGCGATGTCATTTACAAAATAGCCTCCAACACTCTACTCAGCAAATTGGATGTAGTCTATCACAGTGCCATCCGTTTTGTCTCCAAAGCCCCATACACTACCCACCACTGTGACCTGTACGCTCTTGTTGGCTGGTCCTCACTACATGTTCGTCGTCATACCCACTGGCTCCAGGCCATCTATAAATCACTGCTAGGCAAATCCCCGCCTTATCTTAGCTCATTGGTCACCATAGCAGAACCCACAAGTAGTCTGCGCTCCAGCAGGTATATCTCACTGGTCATTCCCAAAGCCAACACCTCCTTTGGCCGCCATTCCTTCCAGTTCTCTGCTGCCAATGACTGGAACGAATTGCAAAAATCTCTGAAGCTGGAGACTCTTATCTCCCTCACTAACTTTAAGCATCAGTTGTCAGAGCACCTTACCGATCACTGCACCTGTACACAGCCCATCTGAAATTAGCCCACCCAACTACCTCATCCCTATATTGTTATTTATTTTGCTCTTTTGCACCCCAGTATCTCTATTTACACATAATCTCTTGCACATCTAGCATTCCAGTGTTAATACTAATTGTAATTATTTTTCACTATAGCCTATTTATTGCCTTACCTCCATAACTTGCTACATTTGCACACACTGTATATATATTTTCTGTTGTATTTTTTGACTTTATGTTTTTTTTACCCCATATGTAACTCTGTGTTGTTGTTTTTATCGCACTGCTATGCTTTATCTTGGCCAGGTCGCAGTTGTAAATGAGAACTTGTTCTCAACTGGCTTACCTGGTTAAATAAAGGTGAAATAAAATAAAAATAAAAATGTGCAAATAGAGATACATTTAAGACTGAGTAGTCAATCTCACTGTATCTCACTGAGTCAAGATGGCTTCTCTTCATCTCCATTCAAAGATGTCCAAGCGTAACTTACACCCTCATATTTCACTTATATACTTTTACTCCATCTTTGTTCGATTATGGAAGTCTTGAGATTTACTTTCAGAAACATTCCCGTCAGAGTGCGTTCTTCTGTTCACTCCCTTATCCTTGTAGAGTCTTTCTCCTGCTATTGGGAAGACAAGCTGAACACACTCCACACATTTCATGAGTTCTGCTGCAGAGATTCATATGGCATTGCTGCTGTGGACCTGCGGCAGGCTCCCTCTATGACAATATTTACCTCATCTCACACATACCCACATCCCACACATGCACACAGACATACTCACACTCACACACACAGACCCAACTCAAATACCAAACCGCAACAACCCCTTCGATTCCCCCTCAGAAATAAACCCGTATTGGAGCCCCTTTCAGATGGAAATATGTTTGTGTGTTATCCCGCTGCACAAAAGGGGGTGTCTGAGAGAGGGGCTCCGACCAGTGATTACCTCTTAAATACATATAGATGCAGCTCTTTGAATGGCGGGCCATTGAGCTGGAGATTGGGTTAAATTAGATGCTAATCATTTTCTGTTTTCTGCTGTTGGTGAACTGATAAGGCCTTCAGGACCACCCCTTCGTCACAGACCACGAGAGATACGCCGGAAAACGCTCTCCTCCCTTCTTTCTCCCCCTTCTTTTTTATGGTAATGCAGGGAGTGTGCATCCCCATTTAGATTTGCCTCTCACACTCTCTGTCACCCGCTCGTTCACTCGCTGCATTTAATAGCAAGAAAGAAGAAGAAGATAAGTTGTGAGGCTCAGACTGAAAGCAGGCTCGGAACGCATTTACTTTTTCAGCAGGGTTGAAATAGCCCCAGTTAAACCAGTAGGAAAAAACATCATAACCCACTCCCTCTCTTTCAAAGAGAAAATAAGACGGGAGAGAGAGAGAGAGAGAACTGTCGTGTGAAATCCTTCAACTTCCCAAAGACTCAGAGAGTTAGACGATTGTTCACATGGATGCTATTCCATGCCAGGGACATGAATGTGTCTTCCCTGACCAAGGGAAGACGTGCGTATCAGGATGTGTATGTTAAATCTAACTTCATTGTACATGACAAGAGATAGATTAATGTACTGTTTGGGATTGTTAAGCTTTCTTACACCCATATAATGAACTGAGAGTATGTTTGTGTAATGTCTTTTTAAGGTTTTGGAAATTAACAATTTTCTCCACAATGTTTAAGAGCATGATTATATGATTGCAATCTGGAAAGAAAACTCAGCTGTTGTTGGAAATGTTTGTGCTGGTATTTGAAGGTGACTGTTACAACATGTGTACTGTAACCAGTGTGTACTACACACACACACAGACATGAAAGCAGAGCAAGACAGGTGCAGGGGCAAACTTAACGAACCCAGCCCCCACGCATCCCTTAATATCTACTGTAAAGATTCCTCTCTGTGTGTGTATGTGTGTGTGTGTGTTCTAAAACGGTTCTTTCTCCATGACTTCATATACCGTGGTGTGACTGTTTCAGGTTGGGGGGAAACAGATAAAGACCATGTGTTTGCCTTAGTTCCCCCATTCAGCCCTCAGACAGGCAGAATGACATGACTACAGT